>NW_026974774.1:0-126472 GCF_037043105.1 Vanessa tameamea
TACTAGGAGGAAATGCATTTACGCATTCCGCCCGGCCGAAGGGGGACCGGGTCGGATATGTGGGACTCCCGGGGCAAGAAGGCCCCGTCCTACCCACTAAAACCTCCTAGAATTTCCGCCTCACCGCAGGCGACAGGGCTACGGGAACGCGCGTGGCTCACCACCGCGGCCCTGCCAGCGGCCGTCGCTGTAAAGGGGCGACTCGCCGCGAAAGGCGCGCCAGGTGTTACGGCGCACCTTCCGTCTCCGCCTCCGTCAGAACCGCGACGGACTCCCCCCGAGTCCGCCGCTGGAGGCCAGGCGGCAGCGGATGTAAAGTTCCGCCGCCGTCCACTCTGTGTCACGTCCGGGTTAATGCATCCGGCCCAGATGGTCACGGCGCCGCCGACCAGGTCTCCGTCGGCGCAGCGGAAGCGAATCGGGATCGTCCTCCCGCCGTCGCTCCGCCTCCTCCTTCGCGGACATTACGGCTTCGCTGAAGACCCGTAATGCCGCCCACGCCTCTTCGCTCGTGACCACCTTTCGAATAAGGGCCGGAAGCGAGATGTCCAATCCAATGGCCGTGGACAGGGCTGCGCGAGGCTCCGCCCAAGCTGGGCACTCTGCGCGCGTGTGCTCGGCCGTGTCCACGGCTCCGTCGTCGCAGTGTAAACATACCACCGACGGCTCTCTCCCGACCACTTCGCACAGGTATTTTGCGAAGCAGCCGTGCCCGGATATGAGCTGCGTCAGGTGGTACGTCAGTGGGCCGTGCTTACGCTCGACCCACTCTCTCAAGACCGGGCGGATCGCCGCCACGAGTTCCCCACCGGCGTCCGGAACTCGTAGCCGGTCCTCCCACTTCTCCATGAGGCGGCGTCTCCCCTCCTCCCTCCACTGCTGGACTACTCGCGGGACGAGTCGAGTCCCTCCCGCCCTTGCAGCCTTGGCCCGCCAGTAGACACTCGAGTTGATCTCGGCCTCGAGGTCCCATGGCGGGCTTCCGGACAGCAAGCCGGCCGCGGTGTATGACACCGTCCGGTACGCCCGAGCCGCCCTGAGCGCCATCGCCCGCTGCGGACGTCGCAGCGAGGCGACGTTGCGAGCGCTCAGAGCGTCCGCCCATATCGGCGCACCGTAGAGTGCCATCGAACGCACCACGCCGGAGTACAACCGCCTGCAGGAACTACCCGGTCCCCCGACGTTGGGCAATATGCGGCCCAACGCTCCGGCTGCAGCCACCAGTCTTGGGGCCAAGCGCCGGAAGTGCTCCTCGAACTTCCACCTGCCATCGAGGACGAGTCCCAGGTACTTCATCGTCGACCCGATGGTGATGGAAGTTCCGCCGACAGTGATCGTCAGCCCTTGAGGTGGCGCGTTCCGAGGTCCGTGGAAGATAAGGGCCTCGGACTTGTGCAAGGCCACCTCAAGGCCCAGAGCACGAATGCGGTGGACCGCATGCGCCACTCCCGCCGTGGCGAGATACGCCGCCTCACGATGGGTGCTGCCGCGGGCCGACACGAGGGTGTCGTCAGCGTAGCAGGTCACGCTGACCCCCCGCAACGTGGCCCCGCGAAGCACCCAATCGTAGCCGATGTTCCACAGTAACGGCCCCAAAACCGAGCCCTGTGGAACACCGCACGTCATGTCCCTCCTGCTAAATCCCTCCGTCGTCGGGAACGCAACCGCCCTGCCGGAGAAGTAGTCGGCGATGGTTCGCTGCAGATATCGTGGAACGTTGTGGTACTTCAGGCTCTCGAGTACCACTTCCCAGGGCAGAGTGTTGAAGGCGTTGGAAATATCCAACGACACTGCCAGCAACACCCCACCCCGAGAGACCTCCTCCTCTGCTAGCTCCCTCAGCCTGGCGACTGCGTCGAGAGTAGAGCGGCCCCGGCGAAAGCCGAACTGCGACTCGCTCAGGCCCGGCTCCATGCTGTCGACTAGACGGGCTGCGATGATACGCTCAAAGAGCTTGCCCGCTTCGTCGAGCAGCACGATGGGTCGGTAGGCCGACGGCTGATCGGGGGCTCGTCCCTCCTTGCGGATGAGTACGAGCCTTCCCGTTTTCCACCGATTCGGAAACCTACCCTGAGCCAGGCAGGCGGAAAACAGCCGGCACGTGCCATCGCCCAACTGCTCCAGCGCGATCGCCAGCGCGCGTCCCGGTATCCCGTCAGGCCCGGGGGCTGTCCTTTTCGAACGGAGCTTCAGGACAGCCGCACCCAACTCCGCTTCGGTAACCGGGGACGCATGATCCGCCACCTCTCCGACGTATTCGGGCTCCATCGCCGGTGGGACGAACGCTTCTCTCTCCGGGAAAAGCTCCTCCGCGATTCGTCCCAGAAGCTGCGGCTGGATGGTCGTGGTGAGCGGGGGTGTCCAGGGTCGGAGCTTCTGTCTCACGACCCGATACGGTCTCCCCCACGGATCTGCCTCGAGTGAAGCGAGCCACTCCACCCACGCCGCTTCCTTCGCCTGCGCGATCGCCTTCCGGAGTGATACGCAAGCCTCCCTGTAGGAGGTGTAAAGAGCCTCCTCCAGGTTGTGGTCGCGTATCCGTCTCCTCCTCGACCTGGCGTATCGGCGGCGGGCCGCAACGCACGCTCTCCGCAGCGTCCGCAGTTCCGGGCGCCACCAGTATACACGACGACGTGGAGTCTGAGACTGCACCCTCGGCATCGCCACATCGCAAATGCGGAACAGGGCGGCACCGAGTCGGTCAGCCTCTCGGTCGACCTGGACGACCGGGTCGGAACCGGCGCACCAGGCCTCCACGATGGCCGCCTCTTTCGCCAACTGGCTGTCGAGGCGGCCCAGACTCCACCGCGGACCTTCTGACCGCTCAACAGCGGGCTGGATGACGGGAACCGCGGAGACATCGAATCGGATATATCTATGATCCGACAGAGTCTCCACCCCCGTCTCCACCCTCCAATCCCGAACACGGCGGGCTAGGGCGATGGACGCGAACGTTAAGTCCACGATCGACTCGCCCCGCTGCCGCACGCACGTGCTCTCCGATCCGCTGTTGATCGTCGCGAGCCCCAGTGACACGGCCCACTCCTCTAGCACCTCTCCTCGGGCATCGGTCGCAGGGGAACCCCAAGCCGTGGATTTGGCATTGAAGTCCCCCGCGACTATCACCGGTCTCGGTGAAACCTGCCCGACCAGAGCCCCGACCTCAACCAGAAGTTGTTCGAACTCGGCGAGACTCCGGTTGGGAGAGGCGTAGACTCCCACGAACGCGCTGCCATGGACGATGGCGGCCACGCACCCTCTGCCTTTGGCGACCCAATCGATCGCAGGGGCGCCGGCGATGGCGGGAGCGACGATGGAGATCACTCCCTCGTGGTCGGATACCCAGTCGTCCCGTAAATGAACGACGTAGGGCTCCGCCACCACTGCCACTCCGATTTGCCACTCCGCCATGCTCTGGACTAGGAGGTCCTGGGCTCTGGCGGAGTGGTTCAAGTTGGCCTGGAGACAACGCAGGGCCATTAGTGTGCGGTCTCCATAGGCTCCTCAGTCCTTAGGGACACGGTGACGGGCCCTTTCGTCACCGCACCTCCCGTTCTTTTGACAGGGCGAGCTTTGCTGCCCTGGCACGCCTTACTGCCCAAGGCGTGCGTCGCCGGCTTACCGGCCGCTGAGCACAGGATGCAGTTCGCATCAGCGGCGGTGCATTCGCGGGCCTTGTGGTCGGGTTTGCCGCAGCGGAAGCACAAACGGCTGCGGTCCACGCCCCTATCACAAACGGCCCCCATGTGGCCTCCCTCCAAACATTTATAACAGCGGAGCGGCCTCGGCTCGAGCAAAAGCACCCGCGCCGAGATCCACCCCACTCTGACTCTGCCGGTTACGAGGATTTTCTTGGCCGCCGCGACTGGACAGCTGAGCCACAGCGACCTGCAGCCGTTGGCGCTCCGGACAACCACGCCCGGCCTAATAGCGCCCTCGGAGCATCCTCCTTCTGTGGCCACCGCTGCCACCACCTCCTCCGCCGTCACAGAGTCGTCCAGATCCACGACCCTGACCTCGACGCATTTCGTCGGTCGATGGATCTGGACCTCGTCCGGACTCAGGACGTCGCGGAGCTTCGCCGCAAGGGCATCCGCCGACTTCTCCGCGTCGACGGTGCCCGGCGGGATTTCGAGCATCCGCGCTCCAGTGGCCGCCGTCCTGAACCGCACCGCAGTCAAGCCGACCTCGCTCAGCTTGATGCGGCTCTTCGCTTGTTGCAGGACAGTTTCGTACTTCAAGCCTTTCTCCTCGGCACCGGGCTTCAGGGTGATGGTGATCACCGCGGTGCGAGGAGAGCGGAGTTTCCTTCCTGGACGCTTCTCCTTCTTCCCTTTTCTGGTCGCCGTTGCCAATCCCGTTGCCGCCTTTGGCTTCTTGGGCGGCTTGCTCGGTTGTTGTCGAACAACAGCCGCCCAAGATGTTCCGGAGCTACCCGGCCGCGACGCTGGCGGAGGTGCGGGTTTCTTAGCCGCAGCCGCTGCCGCCTCCTGGGCAGCCATACTGGGGCGTTTCGTCTTTTTGGTTTTTGGTTGGGCCACTTTGGTGCTCCCAACTTTTTCGACGGTTTTGACGGCGGGCGACTCGGGTTGAATCGTCACCCTATCAGTTGCGATGGTCTGCGCCGCCTTGCGGTCTGCGGCCAGCGGAGGCCGCAGCCGAGGCTCCGGAAGGAGGCGACGCTCGATGCCCTCCATCCGGGCGTTCAGCATGTTGCTGAACTGCTCCCGGCTGCACCGCAGCGCCTCCTCCATTATGCGCTTAAGGCCTTCCTCATTGGCTTCTTGTGGCTTCCTGCGCATCTCGGTCACCTCCCTTCGTAGTTCGGCCAACTGGCCCGAAAGCTGTGCGTTGGCAGCTTCCAGGCGGGCCACCTCCTCAGACATGGTCAGAGCCCTGAGTTCCGCCACCGCACCTTTGATGGTGTCGGCGGCAGTCTTCAGAGCCCTGACGAACGTACCCTTCAGGTTGCCCGATTTGTCGGCAACCTGGAGCACCACGTCGAGCGCCTGCTGGACGGTCGCGTCCAAAGCGGCGGACGTCTTCGGTGCATCCTCGGTATTTGTTTCTGCCTGTCGGTTCCTAGAGCGGGCCGCTCTCTCTTCCAACGCCAATTTGGCCGCTTCGTTGTAAGCGGCCAACGCGTCCTCCGTTTGGAAGCGATCCGTTTTCGTCTTCGATTTCGCTTCGCGGAGCTCCGCCTGCGACTTCCCTATGCCCACGTATCTTCCGTGGGTGGGCGGTCGGCCACGCCCCCTCTTAGTGGCGGGTTTCAGCCACCTCGCTGAGGATTCTGAGTTTTCACTCAGCTGCCCGCTCGCGTCACTCTCGGAGCCAGAGCAGCTTTCCCCAGCGTGGGTCCGCTTCTCACCCTTCCTCTTCTTCTGCGTCGCCTCCTTAGGTGGTATGTCTCCCGACTCCACCGTCATCATGCTGCAGGCCGACGAGTCCGACTCGGAGAGTCGCACAGGCCGGGCAGCCAGTCCTTCGTTCAAGCCAGGGTCATCGGTTTCAGCGCGCGCCATCGGGGCGCCCACCTCCACCGCCATATCGTCAGTTTCCAATCGTTTAGCACTTCGTTGTCCGTTGTGAGTTTTTGTTTTTTGAGCTTCCATATAAAATCCCACGAGTATGGGGGAAGTGAAGGTCCGTCCAGGTGGTGCCCCCTGCACCTGGATAAGCCTAGCGTAACTCGTCGAGGGTGTCGGCCGGTACCCTGACGAGGATCGCAGTCACGACTGAACCTCCCATCAGCCATGCATCCCCTCGCGCTGCGTCGCCACTTGGGATTCGGGGTAATTTTTATAGAGGTTTTCTTCCTCGCAGTCCGGCCGGTTAAGGCAAGACCCGCGGTCCTGCACGAAGCCGCGAGACATGTCCACGACACCTCACTGTGCAGGATTACGCGCTACTCCTTCGGTCTCCGAAGGCCAAAAGACCTCGAAGACCCAGCACGATCAATGCTATTTACACAATATACAAATTTAAAATAAAATTTATGTACACCACAACAAACTTACTCCCTAATATATACAAATTAAAATGTATTTACACCAAAACACGTAACGAAAAGTATCAAAATCAAAATAAAACGAAACAAGACGTTACAACACTAACCCCCCTTTGCCACGAAGCCGCTCGCACAGTCCACTCTGCTAATCAGAGAAGTACCAGGAGCGGTCCGTGGCATAACCTCCGCGTCAGTCTTAGCCGTTGCCGACGAAAAAGTCGTCGACACCGTTGCCCAGGGTACGCCACGAGGAGGCGACTGACATGTACCCCAACCTAACCTAACCTTTTTTTTTTTTTTTTTTTTTTGTTTTACTAGGAGGAAATGCATTTACGCATTCCGCCCGGCCGAAGGGGGACCGGGACGGATATGTGGGACTCCCGGGGCAGAAGGCCCCGTCCTACCCACTAAAACCTCCTAGAATTTCCGCCTCACCGCAGGCGACAGGGCTACGGGAACGCGCGTGGCTCACCACCGCGGCCCTGCCAGCGGCCGTCGCTGTAAAGGGGCGACTCGCCGCGAAAGGCGCGCCAGGTGTTACGGCGCACCTTCCGTCTCCGCCTCCGTCAGAACCGCGACGGACTCCCCCCGAGTCCGCCGCTGGAGGCCAGGCGGCAGCGGATGTAAAGTTCCGCCGCCGTCCACTCTGTGTCACGTCCGGGTTAATGCATCCGGCCCAGATGGTCACGGCGCCGCCGACCAGGTCTCCGTCGGCGCAGCGGAAGCGAATCGGGATCGTCCTCCCGCCGTCGCTCCGCCTCCTCCTTCGCGGACATTACGGCTTCGCTGAAGACCCGTAATGCCGCCCACGCCTCTTCGCTCGTGACCACCTTTCGAATAAGGGCCGGAAGCGAGATGTCCAATCCAATGGCCGTGGACAGGGCTGCGCGAGGCTCCGCCCAAGCTGGGCACTCTGCGCGCGTGTGCTCGGCCGTGTCCACGGCTCCGTCGTCGCAGTGTAAACATACCACCGACGGCTCTCTCCCGACCACTTCGCACAGGTATTTTGCGAAGCAGCCGTGCCCGGATATGAGCTGCGTCAGGTGGTACGTCAGTGGGCCGTGCTTACGCTCGACCCACTCTCTCAAGACCGGGCGGATCGCCGCGACGAGTTCCCCACCGGCGTCCGGAACTCGTAGCCGGTCCTCCCACTTCTCCATGAGGCGGCGTCTCCCCTCCTCCCTCCACTGCTGGACTACTCGCGGGACGAGTCGAGTCCCTCCCGCCCTTGCAGCCTTGGCCCGCCAGTAGACACTCGAGTTGATCTCGGCCTCGAGGTCCCATGGCGGGCTTCCGGACAGCAAGCCGGCCGCGGTGTATGACACCGTCCGGTACGCCCGAGCCGCCCTGAGCGCCATCGCCCGCTGCGGACGTCGCAGCGAGGCGACGTTGCGAGCGCTCAGAGCGTCCGCCCATATCGGCGCACCGTAGAGTGCCATCGAACGCACCACGCCGGAGTACAACCGCCTGCAGGAACTACCCGGTCCCCCGACGTTGGGCAATATGCGGCCCAACGCTCCGGCTGCAGCCACCAGTCTTGGGGCCAAGCGCCGGAAGTGCTCCTCGAACTTCCACCTGCCATCGAGGACGAGTCCCAGGTACTTCATCGTCGACCCGATGGTGATGGAAGTTCCGCCGACAGTGATCGTCAGCCCTTGAGGTGGCGCGTTCCGAGGTCCGTGGAAGATAAGGGCCTCGGACTTGTGCAAGGCCACCTCAAGGCCCAGAGCACGAATGCGGTGGACCGCATGCGCCACTCCCGCCGTGGCGAGATACGCCGCCTCACGATGGGTGCTGCCGCGGGCCGACACGAGGGTGTCGTCAGCGTAGCAGGTCACGCTGACCCCCCGCAACGTGGCCCCGCGAAGCACCCAATCGTAGCCGATGTTCCACAGTAACGGCCCCAATAACCGAGCCCTGTGGAAACACCGCACGTCATGTCCCTCCTGCTAAATCCCTCCGTCGTCGGGAACGCAACCGCCTGCCGGAAAGTAGTCGGCGATGGTTCGCTGCAGATATCGTGGAACGTTGTGGTACTTCAGGCTCTCGAGTACCACTTCCCAGGGCAGAGTGTTGAAGGCGTTGGAAATATCCAACGACACTGCCAGCAACACCCCACCCCGAGAGACCTCCTCCTCTGCTAGCTCCCTCAGCCTGGCGACTGCGTCGAGAGTAGAGCGGCCCCGGCGAAAGCCGAACTGCGACTCGCTCAGGCCCGGCTCCATGCTGTCGACTAGACGGGCTGCGATGATACGCTCAAAGAGCTTGCCCGCTTCGTCGAGCAGCACGATGGGTCGGTAGGCCGACGGCTGATCGGGGGCTCGTCCCTCCTTGCGGATGAGTACGAGCCTTCCCGTTTTCCACCGATTCGGAAACCTACCCTGAGCCAGGCAGGCGGAAAACAGCCGGCACGTGCCATCGCCCAACTGCTCCAGCGCGATCGCCAGCGCGCGTCCCGGTATCCCGTCAGGCCCGGGGGCTGTCCTTTTCGAACGGAGCTTCAGGACAGCCGCACCCAACTCCGCTTCGGTAACCGGGGACGCATGATCCGCCACCTCTCCGACGTATTCGGGCTCCATCGCCGGTGGGACGAACGCTTCTCTCTCCGGGAAAAGCTCCTCCGCGATTCGTCCCAGAAGCTGCGGCTGGATGGTCGTGGTGAGCGGGGGTGTCCAGGGTCGGAGCTTCTGTCTCACGACCCGATACGGTCTCCCCCACGGATCTGCCTCGAGTGAAGCGAGCCACTCCACCCACGCCGCTTCCTTCGCCTGCGCGATCGCCTTCCGGAGTGATACGCAAGCCTCCCTGTAGGAGGTGTAAAGAGCCTCCTCCAGGTTGTGGTCGCGTATCCGTCTCCTCCTCGACCTGGCGTATCGGCGGCGGGCCGCAACGCACGCTCTCCGCAGCGTCCGCAGTTCCGGGCGCCACCAGTATACACGACGACGTGGAGTCTGAGACTGCACCCTCGGCATCGCCACATCGCAAATGCGGAACAGGGCGGCACCGAGTCGGTCAGCCTCTCGGTCGACCTGGACGACCGGGTCGGAACCGGCGTACCAGGCCTCCACGATGGCCGCCTCTTTCGCCAACTGGCTGTCGAGGCGGCCCAGACTCCAGCGCGGACCTTCTGACCGCTCAACAGCGGGCTGGATGACGGGAACCGCGGAGACATCGAATCGGATATATCTATGATCCGACAGAGTCTCCACCCCCGTCTCCACCCTCCAATCCCGAACACGGCGGGCTAGGGCGATGGACGCGAACGTTAAGTCCACGATCGACTCGCCCCGCTGCCGCACGCACGTGCTCTCCGATCCGCTGTTGATCGTCGCGAGCCCCAGTGACACGGCCCACTCCTCTAGCACCTCTCCTCGGGCATCGGTCGCAGGGGAACCCCAAGCCGTGGATTTGGCATTGAAGTCCCCCGCGACTATCACCGGTCTCGGTGAAACCTGCCCGACCAGAGCCCCGACCTCAACCAGAAGTTGTTCGAACTCGGCGAGACTCCGGTTGGGAGAGGCGTAGACTCCCACGAACGCGCTGCCATGGACGATGGCGGCCACGCACCCTCTGCCTTTGGCGACCCAATCGATCGCAGGGGCGCCGGCGATGGCGGGAGCGACGATGGAGATCACTCCCTCGTGGTCGGATACCCAGTCGTCCCGTAAATGAACGACGTAGGGCTCCGCCACCACTGCCACTCCGATTTGCCACTCCGCCATGCTCTGGACTAGGAGGTCCTGGGCTCTGGCGGAGTGGTTCAAGTTGGCCTGGAGACAACGCAGGGCCATTAGTGTGCGGTCTCCATAGGCTCCTCAGTCCTTAGGGACACGGTGACGGGCCCTTTCGTCACCGCACCTCCCGTTCTTTTGACAGGGCGAGCTTTGCTGCCCTGGCACGCCTTACTGCCCAAGGCGTGCGTCGCTGGCTTACCGGCCGCTGAGCACAGGATGCAGTTCGCATCAGCGGCGGTGCATTCGCGGGCCTTGTGGTCGGGTTTGCCGCAGCGGAAGCACAAACGGCTGCGGTCCACGCCCCTATCACAAACGGCCCCCATGTGGCCTCCCTCCAAACATTTATAACAGCGGAGCGGCCTCGGCTCGAGCAAAAGCACCCGCGCCGAGATCCACCCCACTCTGACTCTGCCGGTTACGAGGATTTTCTTGGCCGCCGCGACTGGACAGCTGAGCCACAGCGACCTGCAGCCGTTGGCGCTCCGGACAACCACGCCCGGCCTAATGGCGCCCTCAGAGCATCCTCCTTCTGTGGCCACCGCTGCCACCACCTCCTCCGGCGTCACTGAGTCGTCCAGATCCACGACCCTGACCTCGACGCATTTCGTCGGTCGATGGATCTGGACCTCGTCCGGACTCAGGACGTCGCGGAGCTTCGCCGCAAGGGCATCCGCCGACTTCTCCGCGTCGACGGTGCCCGGCGGGATTTCGAGCATCCGCGCTCCAGTGGCCGCCGTCCTGAACCGCACCGCAGTCAAGCCGACCTCGCTCAGCTTGATGCGGCTCTTCGCCTGTTGCAGGACAGTTTCATACTTCAGGCCCTTCTCCTCGGCACCAGGCTTCAGGGTGATGGTGATCACCGCGGTGCGAGGAGAGCGGAGTTTCCTTCCTGGACGCTTCTCCTTCTTCTCTTTTCTGGCCGCCTTTGCCAATCCCGTTGCCGCCTTAGGCTTCTTGGGCGGCTTGTTCGGCTGTTGGCGAACAACAGCCGCCCAAGATGTTCCGGAGTTACCCGGCCTCGACGCTGGCGGAGGAGCGGTCTTCTTGGCCGCAGCCGCTGCCGCCTCCTGGGCAGCCATGCTGGGCCGTTTTCCCTTCTTTTGGCGTCGGGCCGTGGCAGAGCTCGCGACCGTGTCCGCGGCTTTGGCAGTGGGCGGCTCGACCGGTGCCGTCACCCGTGCTGTCGTAGTCGCAGCTTTTGCCGCCTTGCGGTCTGCAGCCAGCGGAGGCCGCAGCCGAGGCTCCGGAAGGAGGCGACGCTCGATGCCCTCCATCCGGGCGTTCAGCATGTTGCTGAACTGCTCCCGGCTGCACCGCAGCGCCTCCTCCATAATCCTCTTCAGGTTTTCTTCGCTCTGTTCTGGTTTCGCTCGCATCTGGGCCACCTCCCTCCGGAGCTCGGCCAACTGCCCCGAAAGCTGCGCGTTGGCAGCTTCCAGGCGGGCCACCTCCTCAGACATGGTCAGAGCCCTGAGTTCCGCCACCGCACCTTTGATGGTGTCGGCGGCAGTCTTCAGAGCCTTGACGAACGTACCCTTCAGGTTGCCCGATTTGTCGGCAACCTGGAGCACCACGTCGAGCGCCTGCTGGACGGTCGCGTCCAAAGCGGCGGACGTCTTCGGTGCATCCTCGGCATGTGTTTCTGCCTGTCGGTTTCTAGAGCGGGCCGCTCTCTCTTCCAGCGCCAGTTTGGCCGCTTCGTTGTAAGCGGCCAACGCATCCTCCGTTTGGAAGCGATCCGTTTTCGTCTTCGATTTCGCTTCGCGGAGCTCCGCCTGCGACTTCCCTATGCCCACGTATCTTCCGTGGGTAGGCGGTCGGCCACGCCCCCTCTTAGTGGCGGGTTTCAGCCACCTCGCTGAGGATTCTGAGTTTTCACTCAGCTGCCCGCTCGCGTCACTCTCGGAGCCAGAGCAGCTTTCCCCAGCGTGGGTCCGCTTCTCACCCTTCCTCTTCTTCTGTGTCGCCTCCTTAGGTGGTATGTCTCCCGACTCCACCGTTATCATGCTGCAGGCCGACGAGTCCGACTCGGAGAGTCGCACAGGCCGGGCAGCCAGTCCTTCGTTCAAGCCAGGGTCATCGGTTTCAGCGCGCGCCATCGGGGCGCCCACCTCCACCGCCATATCGTCAGTTTCCAATCGTTTCGCACTTCGTTGTCCGTTGTGAGTTTTTGATTTTTGAACTTCCATATAAAATCCCACGAGTATGGGGGAAGTGAAGGTCCGTCCAGGTGGTGCCCCCTGCACCTGGATAAGCCTAGCGTAACTCGTCAAGGGTGTCGGCCGGTACCCTGACGAGGATCGCAGTCACGACTGAACCTCCCATCAGCCATGCATCCCCTCGCGCTGCGTCGCCACTTGGGATTCGGGGTAATTTTTATAGAGGTTTTCTTCCTCGCAGTCCGGCCGGTTAAGGCAAGACCCGCGGTCCTGCACGAAGCCGCGAGACATGTCCACGACACCTCACTGTGCAGGATTACGCGCTACTCCTTCGGTCTCCGAAGGCCAAAAGACCTCGAAGACTCAGCACAAACAATGCTATGTACACGATATTTACAAATTTTAAAATAAAATTACCCTACACCACAACAAACTTACTCCCTAATATATACAAATTAAAATGTATTTACACCAAAACACGTAACGAAAAGTATCAAAATCAAAATAAAACGAAACAAGACGTTACAACACTAACCCCCCCTTTGCCACGAAGCCGCTCGCACAGTCCACTCTGCCAAACAGAGAAGCACCAGGAGCAGTCCGTGGCATCCCTCCGCGTCAGTCTTAGCCGTTGCCGACGAAAAAGTCGTCGACACCGTTGCCCAGGGTACGCCACGAGGAGGCGACTGACATGCACCCCAACCTAACCTAACCTAACCTAACCTAACCTAACCTAACCTAACCTAACCTAACCTAACCTAACCTAACCTAACCTAACCTAACCTAACCTTTTTTTTTTTTTTTTTTTGTTTTACTAGGAGGAAATGCATTTACGCATTCCGCCCGGCCGAAGGGGGACCGGGACGGATATGTGGGACTCCCGGGGCAGAAGGCCCCGTCCTACCCACTAAAACCTCCTAGAATTTCCGCCTCTCCGCAGGCGACAGGGCTACGGGAACGCGCGTGGCTCACCACCGCGGCCCTGCCAGCGGCCGTCGCTGTAAAGGGGCGACTCGCCGCGAAGGGCGCGCCAGGTGTTACGGCGCACCTTCCGTCTCCGCCTCCGTCAGAACCGCGACGGACTCCCCCCGAGTCCGCCGCTGGAGGCTAGGCGGCAGCGGATGTAAAGTTCCGCCGCCGTCCACACTGTGTCACGTCCGGGTTAATGCGTCCGGCCCAGATGGTCACGGCGCCGCCGACCAGGTCTCCGTCGGCGCAGCGGAAGCGAATCGGGATCGTCCTCCCGCCGTCGCTCCGCCTCCTCCTTCGCGGACATTACGGCTTCGCTGAAGACCCGTAATGCCGCCCACGCCTCTTCGCTCGTGACCACCTTTCGAATAAGGGCCGGAAGCGAAATGTCCAATCCAATGGCCGTGGACAGGGCTGCGCGAGGCTCCGCCCAAGCTGGGCACTCTGCGCGCGTGTGCTCGGCCGTGTCCACGGCTCCGTCGTCGCAGTGAAGACATACCACCGACGGCTCTCTCCCGACCACTTCACACAGGTATTTTGCGAAGCAGCCGTGACCGGATATGAGCTGCGTCAGGTGGTACGTCAGTGGGCCGTGCTTACGCTCGACCCACTCTCTCAAGACCGGGCGGATCGCCGCCACGAGTTCCCCACCGGCATCCGGAACTCGTAGCCGATCCTCCCACTTCTCCATGAGGCGGCGTCTCCCCTCCTCCCTCCACTGCTGGACTACTCGCGGGACGAGTCGAGTCCCTCCCGCCCTTGCAGCCTTGGCCCGCCAGTAGACACTCGAGTTGATCTCGGCCTCGAGGTCCCATGGCGGGCTTCCGGACAGCAAGCCGGCCGCGGTGTATGACACCGTCCGGTACGCCCGAGCCGCCCTGAGCGCCATCGCCCGCTGCGGACGTCGCAGCGAGGCGACGTTGCGAGCGCTCAGAGCGTCCGCCCATATCGGCGCACCGTAGAGTGCCATCGAACGCACCACGCCGGAGTACAACCGCCTGCAGGAACTGCCCGGTCCCCCGACGTTGGGCAATATGCGGCCCAACGCTCCGGCTGCAGCCACCAGTCTTGGGGCCAAGCGCCGGAAGTGCTCCTCGAACTTCCACCTGCCATCGAGGACGAGTCCCAGGTACTTCATCGTCGACCCGATGGTGATGGAAGTTCCGCCGACAGTGATCGTCAGCCCTTGAGGTGGCGCGTTCCGAGGTCCGTGGAAGATCAGGGCCTCGGACTTGTGCAAGGCCACCTCAAGGCCCAGAGCACGAATGCGGTGGACCGCATGCGCCACTCCCGCCGTGGCGAGATACGCCGCCTCACGATGGGTGCTGCCGCGGGCCGACACGAGGGTGTCGTCAGCGTAGCAGGTCACGCTGACCCCCCGCAACGTGGCCCCGCGAAGCACCCAATCGTAGCCGATGTTCCACAGTAACGGCCCCAAAACCGAGCCCTGTGGAACACCGCACGTCATGTCCCTCCTGCTAAATCCCTCCGTCGTCGGGAACGCAACCGCCCTGCCGGAGAAGTAGTCGGCGATGGTTCGCTGCAGATATCCTGGAACGTTGTGGTACTTCAGGCTCTCGAGTACCACTTCCCAGGGCAGAGTGTTGAAGGCGTTGGAAATATCCAACGACACTGCCAGCAACACCCCACCCCGAGAGACCTCCTCCTCTGCTAGCTCCCTCAGCCTGGCGACTGCGTCGAGAGTAGAGCGGCCCCGGCGAAAGCCGAACTGCGACTCGCTCAGGCCCGGCTCCATGCTGTCGACTAGACGGGCTGCGATGATACGCTCAAAGAGCTTGCCCGCTTCGTCGAGCAGCACGATGGGTCGGTAGGCCGACGGCTGATCGGGGGCTCGTCCCTCCTTGCGGATGAGTACGAGCCTTCCCGTTTTCCACCGATTCGGAAACCTACCCTGAGCCAGGCAGGCGGAAAACAGCCGGCACGTGCCATCGCCCAACTGCTCCAGCGCGATCGCCAGCGCGCGTCCCGGTATCCCGTCAGGCCCGGGGGCTGTCCTTTTCGAACGGAGCTTCAGGACAGCCGCACCCAACTCCGCCTCGGTAACCGGGGACGCATGATCCGCCACCTCTCCGACGTATTCGGGCTCCATCGCCGGTGGGACGAACGCTTCTCTCTCCGGGAAAAGCTCCTCCGCGATTCGTCCCAGAAGCTGCGGCTGGATGGTCGTGGTGAGCGGGGGTGTCCAGGGTCGGAGCTTCTGTCTCACGACCCGATACGGTCTCCCCCACGGATCTGCCTCGAGTGAGGCGAGCCACTCCACCCACGCCGCTTCCTTCGCCTGTGCGATCGCCGTCCGGAGTGATACGCAAGCCTCCCTGTAGGAGGTGTAAAGAGCCTCCTCCAGGTTGTGGTCGCGTATCCGTCTCCTCCTCGACCTGGCGTATCGGCGGCGGGCCGCAACGCACGCTCTCCGCAGCGTCCGCAGTTCCGGGCGCCACCAGTATACACGACGACGTGGAGTCTGAGACTGCACCCTCGGCATCGCCACATCGCAAATGCGGAACAGGGCGGCACCGAGTCGGTCAGCCTCTCGGTCGACCTGGACGACCGGGTCGGAACCGGCACACCAGGCCTCCACGATGGCCGCCTCTTTCGCCAACTGGCTGTCGAGGCGGCCCAGACTCCACCGCGGACCTTCTGACCGCTCAACAGCGGGCTGGATGACGGGAACCGCGGAGACATCGAATCGGATATATCTATGATCCGACAGAGTCTCCACCCCCGTCTCCACCCTCCAATCCCGAACACGGCGGGCTAGGGCGATGGACGCGAACGTTAAGTCCACGATCGACTCGCCCCGCTGCCGCACGCACGTGCTCTCCGATCCGCTGTTGATCGTCGCGAGCCCCAGTGACACGGCCCACTCCTCTAGCACCTCTCCTCGGGCATCGGTCGCAGGGGAACCCCAAGCCGTGGATTTGGCATTGAAGTCCCCCGCGACTATCACCGGTCTCGGTGAAACCTGCCCGACCAGAGCCCCGACCTCAACCAGAAGTTGTTCGAACTCGGCGAGACTCCGGTTGGGAGAGGCGTAGACTCCCACGAACGCGCTGCCATGGACGATGGCGGCCACGCACCCTCTGCCTTTGGCGACCCAATCGATCGCAGGGGCGCCGGCGATAGCGGGAGCGACGATGGAAATCACTCCCTCGTGGTCGGATACCCAGTCGTCCCGTAAATGAACGACGTAGGGCTCCGCCACCACTGCCACTCCGATTTGCCACTCCGCCATGCTCTGGACTAGGAGGTCCTGGGCTCTGGCGGAGTGGTTCAAGTTGGCCTGGAGACAACGCAGGGCCATTAGTGTGCGGTCTCCATAGGCTCCTCAGTCCTTAGGGACACGGTGACGGGCCCTTTCGTCACCGCACCTCCCGTTCTTTTGACAGGGCGAGCTTTGCTGCCCTGGCACGCCTTACTGCCCAAGGCGTGCGTCGCCGGTTTACCGGCCGCTGAGCACAGGATGCAGTTCGCTTCAGCGGCGGTGCATTCTCGGGCCTTGTGGTCGGGTTGGCCGCAGCGGAAGCACAAACGGCTGCGGTCCACGCCCCTGTCACAAACGGCCCCCATGTGGCCACCCTCCAAGCATTTAAAACAGCGGAGCGGCCTCGGTTCGAGCAAAAGCACCCGCGCCGAGATCCACCCCACTCTTATTCTGCCAGACACCAGAATTTTCTTGGCCGCCGCGACTGGACAGCTTAGCCACAGCGACCTGCAGCCGTTGGCGCCCCGGACAACCACGCCCGGCCTTATAGCACCCTCGGAGCAACCTCCTTCTGTGGCCACCGCTGCTACCACCTCCTCCGACGTCACTGAGTCGTCCAGATCCACGACCCTGACCTCGACGCATTTCGTCGGTCGATGGATCTGGACCTCGTCCGGACTCAGGACGTCGCGGAGCTTCGCCGCAAGGGCATCCGCCGACTTCTCCGCGTCGACGGTACCCGGCGGGATTTCGAGCATCCGCGCTCCAGTGGCCGCCGTCCTGAAGCGCACCGCAGTCAAGCCGACCTCGCTCAGCTTGATGCGGCTCTTCGCTTGTTGCAGGACGGTTTCGTATTTCAGGCCCTTCTCCTCAGCACCGGGCTTCAGGGTGATGGTGATCACCGCGGTGCGAGGAGAGCGGAGTTTCCTTCCTGGACGCTTCTCCTTCTTCTCTTTTCTGGCCGCCTTTGCCAATCCCGTTGCCGCCTTAGGCTTCTTGGGCGGCTTGTTCGGCTGTTGGCGAACAACAGCCGCCCAAGATGTTCCGGAGTTACCCGGCCTCGACGCTGGCGGAGGAGCGGTCTTCTTGGCCGCAGCCGCTGCCGCCTCCTGGGCAGCCATGCTGGGCCGTTTTCCCTTCTTTTGGCGTCGGGCCGTGGCAGAGCTCGCGACCGTGTCCGCGGCTTTGGCAGTGGGCGGCTCGACCGGTGCCGTCACCCGTGCTGTCGTAGTCGCAGCTTTTGCCGCCTTGCGGTCTGCAGCCAGCGGAGGCCGCAGCCGAGGCTCCGGAAGGAGGCGACGCTCGATGCCCTCCATCCGGGCGTTCAGCATGTTGCTGAACTGCTCCCGGCTGCACCGCAGCGCCTCCTCCATAATCCTCTTCAGGTTTTCTTCGCTCTGTTCTGGTTTCGCTCGCATCTGGGCCACCTCCCTCCGGAGCTCGGCCAACTGCCCCGAAAGCTGCGCGTTGGCAGCTTCCAGGCGGGCCACCTCCTCAGACATGGTCAGAGCCCTGAGTTCCGCCACCGCACCTTTGATGGTGTCGGCGGCAGTCTTCAGAGCCTTGACGAACGTACCCTTCAGGTTGCCCGATTTGTCGGCAACCTGGAGCACCACGTCGAGCGCCTGCTGGACGGTCGCGTCCAAAGCGGCGGACGTCTTCGGTGCATCCTCGGCATGTGTTTCTGCCTGTCGGTTTCTAGAGCGGGCCGCTCTCTCTTCCAGCGCCAGTTTGGCCGCTTCGTTGTAAGCGGCCAACGCATCTTCCGTTTGGAAGCGATCCGTTTTCGTCTTCGATTTCGCTTCGCGGAGCTCCGCCTGCGACTTCCCTATGCCCACGTATCTTCCGTGGGTAGGCGGTCGGCCACGCCCCCTCTTAGTGGCGGGTTTCAGCCACCTCGCTGAGGATTCTGAGTTTTCACTCAGCTGCCCGCTCGCGTCACTCTCGGAGCCAGAGCAGCTTTCCCCAGCGTGGGTCCGCTTCTCACCCTTCCTCTTCTTCTGTGTCGCCTCCTTAGGTGGTATGTCTCCCGACTCCACCGTTATCATGCTGCAGGCCGACGAGTCCGACTCGGAGAGTCGCACAGGCCGGGCAGCCAGTCCTTCGTTCAAGCCAGGGTCATCGGTTTCAGCGCGCGCCATCGGGGCGCCCACCTCCACCGCCATATCGTCAGTTTCCAATCGTTTAGCACTTCGTTGTCCGTTGTGAGTTTTTGATTTTTGAACTTCCATATAAAATCCCACGAGTATGGGGGAAGTGAAGGTCCGTCCAGGTGGTGCCCCCTGCACCTGGATAAGCCTAGCGTAACTCGTCAAGGGTGTCGGCCGGTACCCTGACGAGGATCGCAGTCACGACTGAACCTCCCATCAGCCATGCATCCCCTCGCGCTGCGTCGCCACTTGGGATTCGGGGTAATTTTTATAGAGGTTTTCTTCCTCGCAGTCCGGCCGGTTAAGGCAAGACCCGCGGTCCTGCACGAAGCCGCGAGACATGTCCACGACACCTCACTGTGCAGGATTACGCGCTACTCCTTCGGTCTCCGAAGGCCAAAAGACCTCGAAGACTCAGCACAAACAATGCTATGTACACGATATTTACAAATTTTAAAATAAAATTACCCTACACCACAACAAACTTACTCCCTAATATATACAAATTAAAATGTATTTACACCAAAACACGTAACGAAAAGTATCAAAATCAAAATAAAACGAAACAAGACGTTACAACACTAACCCCCCCTTTGCCACGAAGCCGCTCGCACAGTCCACTCTGCCAAACAGAGAAGCACCAGGAGCAGTCCGTGGCATCCCTCCGCGTCAGTCTTAGCCGTTGCCGACGAAAAAGTCGTCGACACCGTTGCCCAGGGTACGCCACGAGGAGGCGACTGACATGCACCCCAACCTAACCTAACCTAACCTAACCTAACCTAACCTAACCTAACCTAACCTAACCTAACCTAACCTAACCTAACCTAACCTAACCTAACCTTTTTTTTTTTTTTTTTTTGTTTTACTAGGAGGAAATGCATTTACGCATTCCGCCCGGCCGAAGGGGGACCGGGTCGGATATGTGGGACTCCCGGGGCAGAAGGCCCCGTCCTACCCACTAAAACCTCCTAGAATTTCCGCCTCACCGCAGGCGACAGGGCTACGGGAACGCGCGTGGCTCACCACCGCGGCCCTGCCAGCGGCCGTCGCTGTAAAGGGGCGACTCGCCGCGAAAGGCGCGCCAGGTGTTACGGCGCACCTTCCGTCTCCGCCTCCGTCAGAACCGCGACGGACTCCCCCCGAGTCCGCCGCTGGAGGCCAGGCGGCAGCGGATGTAAAGTTCCGCCGCCGTCCACGCTGTGTCACGTCCGGTTAGGGCATCCGGCCCAGATGGTCACGGCGCCGCCGACCAGGTCTCCGTCGGCGCAGAGGAAGCGAATCGGGATCGTCCTCCCGCCGTCGCTCCGCCTCCTCCTTTGCGGACATTACGGCTTCGCTGAAGACCCGTAATGCCGCCCACGCCTCTTCGCTCGTGACCACCTTTCGAATAAGGGCCGGAAGCGAAATGTCAGGTCCTATAGCCGTGAACAGGGCTGCGCGAGGCACCGCCCAAGCTGGGCACTCTGCGCGCGTGTGCTCGGCCGTGTCCACGGCTCCGTCGTCGCAGTGATGGCACGTCGGTGATGGCTCTCTGCCGGCCACGTCACACAGATATTTTGCGAAACATCCGTGGCCGGTCAGAAGCTGCGTCAGATGGTAAGAGGGTGGGCCATGCTTTCGCTCGACCCACTCTTTCAATACTGGCCTTATGGCCTCTACGAGTTCCCGGCTCGCTCCCGGGACCCGTAGCCTCTCCTTCCATCTTTCGAAGAGCCTTCCGTGGGCCTCTTCCCTCCAGCTCCGAACTTCCCGAGGATGGGGTTGGTCTCCCTCCGCTCTCGCTGCCTTCAGCCGCCAGTAGACGCTCGAAGATATCTCGGCCTCGAGGTCCCATGGCGGGCTTCCGGACAGCAGGCAGGCTGCAGTGAACGATACCGTACGGTACGCCCGAGCCGCCCTGAGCGCCATCGCCCGCTGCGGACGTCGCAGGGACGCAACGTTGCGTGCGCTCAGAGCGTCCGCCCATATCGGCGCCCCGTACAGTGCCATCGATCGCACTACGCCGATGTACAGGCGCCTGCACGAGCCTCCCGGTCCTCCGACATTGGGGAGAATCCGCCCCAGCGCTCCGGCTGCAGCCACCAGTCTTGGGGCCAAGCGCCGGAAGTGCTCCTCGAACTTCCACCTGCCATCGAGGACGAGTCCTAGGTACTTCATCGTCGACCCGATGGTGATGGAAGTTCCGCCCACTGTGATGGTCATGCCCTGAGGTGGCGCGTTCCGAGGTCCATGAAAAGCAAGGGCCTCGGACTTGTGCAAGGCCACCTCGAGGCCCAGTGCTCGGATGCGGTGAACCGCGTGTGCGACGCCGGCTGTGGCTCGATACGCCGCCTCCCGATGGGTGCTGCCGCGGGCCGACACGAGGGTGTCGTCGGCGTAACATGTGACGCTGACCCCCCGCAGAGTGGCCCCGCGCAGCACCCAGTCGTACCCGATGTTCCACAGAAGGGGCCCCAATACCGAGCCCTGTGGAACACCGCACGTCATTGGTCTTCTTTTATGACCGTCGCTCGTCGGGTAGGAGACTGCTCTGCCCGCAAAGTAGTCACCGATCAGTCGCTGCAGGTAACACGGCACGTTGTGGTACCTCAGCGCTTCTCGGATGACTTCCCAGGGCAGGGAGTTGAAGGCGTTGGATATGTCCAACGAGACAGCCAACAAAACCCCGCCCTGAGTCACCTCCTCTTCTGCCAGGTCCCTTAGATTGGCGATCGCGTCCAGCGTCGAGCGGCCACGGCGAAAGCCATACTGTCGCTCGTTGAGGCCGGGCTCCATGCTGTCGACTAGGCGGACGGCGAGCACACGCTCAAAGAGCTTGCTCACCTCGTCGAGCAGCACGATAGGTCGGTAGGCCGACGGCTGATCGGGGGCTCGACCCTCCTTGCGGATGAGTACGAGCCTTCCCGTTTTCCACCGATCGGGGAACCTGCCTTGAGCCATGCAGGTGGAGAATAGACGCCGGACGCTTTCACCCATCTCGCCCAGTGCGACCGCCAGTGCGCGTCCCGGTACCCCATCGGGCCCCGGGGCCGTTCGTTTTGAGCGGAGCCTCAGAACAGCCGCACCCAGTTCCGACTCGGTAACCGGGGGCGCCAGATGGTCGGCGCCGATGTCTTCGCGGTGTCTGGGCGCCATCGATGGTGGCACGAATTCGCTCCGCTCCGGGAAGAGCGTGTCGACCACACTTGCCAGCAAGCGCGGCTCGAGTGTGCTGGTTAGTGGTGGTGCCCATGGTCGGAGATTTTGTCTCACGACCCGGTACGGTTTCCCCCACGGATCCCTGTCGAGGGTCTCCAGCCACTCCGTCCAGGCCGCTTCCTTCGCCTGTGCTATGCTCTTTTGCAGCGTAACACAGGCGTCTCTGTAGGCGGTGTAAAGGGCCGCCTCCAGATCGTGGTCGCGGACTCTCCTTCTCCTTGTCCGGGTGTACCGGCGACGAGCCGCAACGCAGGCTCTCCGTAGCTGCCGCAGTTCTGGCCGCCACCAGTATACGCGGCGACGTGGAGTCTGAGGCTTGACTCTCGGCATCGCCACATCGCAGATGCGGAACAGGGCGGCACCGAGTCGGTCAGCCTCTCGGTCGACCTGGACGACCGGGTCGGAACCGGCGCACCAGGCCTCCACGATGGCCGCCTCTTTTGCCAACTGGCTATCGAGGCGGCCCAGACTCCACCGCGGACCTTCTGACCGCACAACAGCGGGCCGGACGACTGGAACCGCGGAGACATCGTATCGGATGTATCGATGATCCGATAGAGTCTCCACGGCCGTCTCCACCCTCCAGCCTCGAACACGGCGGGCTAGGGCGATGGACGCGAACGTTACGTCCACGATCGACTCGCCCTGTTGCCGCACGCACGTGCTCTCCGACCCACTATTGGTCACCGCGAGCCCCAGCGACACGGCCCACTCCTCCAGCGCCTCGCCCCTGGCGTCCGTCGCAGGGGAACCCCAAGCCGTAGATTTGGCATTGAAGTCCCCCGCAACTAACACCGGGTTGGGTGATGCCTGCCCGACCAGAGCCCCGATCTCGACGAGTAGCTGTTCAAACTCCGCGAGACTCCGGTTGGGCGAGGCGTAAACGCCCACGACCGCCATACCCCCGACCACTGCGACGACGAACCCTCTGCCCCTGGCTACCCCTTCGATAGCAGGGGAACCGGCGACGGCAGGGGCGACGATTGCCACCACTCCCTCGTGGTCGGACACCCAGTCGTCCCGTAAATGAACGACATAGGGCTCCGAGACCACCGCCACGTCGATTTGCCACTCCGCCATGCTCTGGACTAGGAGGTCCTGGGCTCTGGCGGAGTGGTTCAAGTTGGCCTGGAGACAACGCAGGGCCATTAGTGTGCGGTCTCCATAGGCTCCTCAGTCCTTAGGGACACGGTGACGGGCCCTTTCGTCACCGCACCTCCCGTTCTTTTGACAGGGCGAGCTTTGCTGCCCTGGCACGCCTTACTGCCCAAGGCGTGCGTCGCTGGCTTACCGGCCGCTGAGCACAGGATGCAGTTCGCATCAGCGGCGGTGCATTCGCGGGCCTTGTGGTCGGGTTTGCCGCAGCGGAAGCACAAACGGCTGCGGTCCACGCCCCTATCACAAACGGCCCCCATATGGCCTCCCTCTAGGCATCTGTAACAACGGAGCGGCCTCGGCTCGAGCAAAAGCACCCGCGCCGAGATCCACCCCACTTTTATTCTGCCGGTTACAAGGATTTTCTTGGCCGCCGCGACTGGACAGCTGAGCCACAGCGACCTGCAGCCGTTGGCGCCCCGGACAACCACGCCCGGCCGTATAGCGCCCTCGGAGCAACCTCCTTCTGTGGCCACCGCTGCCACCACCTCCTCCGGCGTCACTGAGTCGTCCAGATCCATGACTCTGATCTCGACGCATTTCGTCGGTCGATGGACCTGGACCTCGTCCGGACTCAGGACGTCGCGGAGCTTCGCCGCAAGAGCATCCGCCGACTTCTCCGCGTCGACGGTGCCCGGCGGGATTTCTAGCATCCGCGCTCCAGTGGCCGCCGTCCTGAACCGCACCGCAGTCAAGCCGACCTCGCTCAGCTTGATGCGGCTCTTCGCCTGTTGCAGGACAGTTTCATACTTCAGGCCCTTCTCCTCGGCACCGGGCTTCAGGGTGATGGTGATCACCGCGGTGCGAGGAGAGCGGAGTTTCCTTTCAGGACGCCTTTCCTTCTTCTCTTTTCTGGCCGCCTTTGCCAATCCCGTTGCCGCCTTAGTCTTCTTGGGCGGCTTGTTCGGCTGTTGTCGAACAACAGCCGCCCAAGATGTTCCGGAGCTACCCGGCCGCGACGCTGGCGGAGGTGCGGGTTTCTTAGCCGCAGCCGCTGCCGCCTCCTGGGCAGCCATACTGGGGCCTTTTGTCTTCTTTTTGCGTCGGGTCGTTGCAGAGCTCGCGACCGTGTCCGCGGCTTTGGCAGTGGGCGGCTCGACCGGTGCCGTCACCCGTGCTGTCGTAGTCGCAGCTTCTGCCGCCTTGCGGTCTGCAGCCAGCGGAGGCCGCAGCCGAGGCTCCGGAAGGAGGCGACGCTCGATGCCCTCCATCCGGGCGTTCAGCATGTTGCTGAACTGCTCCCGGCTGCACCGCAGAGCCTCCTCCATGATTCTCTTCAGGCTCCCTTCGCTTTGTTCTGGAGGTTTCGCTCGGATCTGGGCCACCTCCCTCCGGAGCTCGGACAACTGACCCGAGAGCCGCGCGTTTGCGGCCTCCAAGCGGGCCACCTCTTCCGACATGGTCAGAGCTCTGAGTTCCGCCACCGCACCTTTGATGGTGTCGGCGGCAGTCTTCAGAGCCCTGACGAACGTACCCTTCAGGTTGCCCGATTTGTCGGCAACCTGGAGCACCACGTCTAACGCCTGCTGGACGGTCGTGTCCAAAGCGGCGGACGTCTTCGGTGCATCCTCGGTATGTGCTTCTGCCTGTCGGTTCCTAGAGCGGGCCGCTCTCTCTTCTAACGCCAACTTGGCCGCCTCATTATAAGCGGCCAGTGTGTCTTCGACCTGGAAGCGTCGCTCCTTTTCTTTTTGGGAGTTGAGCTCGGCTTGCGACTTGCCGAGCCCAACATATAACCCGTGCGTCGCAGGTCTGCCACGCCCTCTCTTGCTGGAGGTGGGTTTCAACCACCTGCTGATTGATGGCTCCGAGCATTCTGCGTCGCTAGGCTGTACGCTTGCGTCGCTCTCGGAGCTCGAGAGGCTATCCTCTGTGTGGGACCGCTTCTCCCCTTTCTTTCGTCCTTCGCCAGGTAAGTCGTTTGTAGTGTCCATCGTGCCGACCGACGGGATCGACTCTATGGAGAGTCGTTCCAGCCGGACAACCGGTATCTTGGGTGCGCCTGGGTCTCTGGTTTTAGTGCGCGCCATCGGGGCGCCCACTTCCACCACCGTGTCGTCTTGTCCTTCCGTTGTCATGCATGTGTCCGTTAGGCTCGCGGTATGGTCGTTTGATGGAATCGATCGTGCGACTTTGTCCCCCTCAGATTTCGATCTGGGACTGCCCGATCCGTGAAGCGGATCGGGGAGGGATTGACACCCCCCTGAGGAATAATTTTTTACGGTAGCACTCATTTTCAAAGTTGTGCCGGGGCTGCCGGCGGGATGAAGAAAGGATAGGAGGAGGAAGGAATAAGGATGAGGAAGGGTGGGAAAGGAAATGCAGTCGGGACCGATCTACCCCTCGGCCATGCATCCCATCGCGCTGCGAAGCCACTTGGGATTGGGTGGTTTTTTATCTGAGAGGTGTCCTTCCTCTGGGGCCGGGCGGTTAAGCCCAGCCCCCCGACGGCGGCATTGAATCATGCCTCCGTCCGCTGTCCGGCCAACCCGACTCAGCGGACCCGCCGAAAGGTCTGCTCCTCAGTGAACGAGAAGACAGACGAACGAATCCCGCTTAGATGCGCCTGCATCTAAGCAGGTGCGGTCGCGTTTCGACCCCACTACAGAAGTAGGAACAAGAATATTTACAAAGCAAAATGTACAAACAAAACAAAACACAACACAGCAAACGAAACAAAAGACAAAAATAATAACGAAAACAGAACAAAACAAAACAAATAAGTAAAAGTAAAAGCAAACTCAAATAAGAGGAAAACAAAAGAAAAGAAAAGAAAATAAAATTTACAAAAGAAAAACTCCCCCTTCTTTGCCACGAAGCCGCTACACAGTCCACACTCTGTTAATAGAGATGTACCGGGAGCGACCCCTGACCCGCCGCGTCAGTCTTAGCCGTGGCCGGCGAGCAAGCTCAAGCCGGCCCCGTTGCCCAGGGTACGCCACGAGGAGGCGACTGACATGTACCCCAACCTAACCTAACCTAACCTAACCTAACCTAACCTAACCTAACCTAACCTAACCTAACCTAACCTAACCTAACCTAACCTAACCTAACCTAACCTAACCTAACCTAACCTAACCTAACCTAACCTAACCTAACCTAACCTAACCTAACCTAACCTAACCTAACCTAACCTAACCTAACCTAACCTAACCTAACCTAACCTAACCTAACCTAACCTAACCTAACCTAACCTAACCTAACCTAACCTAACCTAACCTAACCTAACCTAACCTAACCTAACCTAACCTAACCTAACCTAACCTAACCTAACCTAACCTAACCTAACCTAACCTAACCTAACCTAACCTAACCTAACCTAACCTAACCTAACCTAACCTAACCTAACCTAACCTAACCTAACCTAACCTAACCTAACCTAACCTAACCTTTTTTTTTTTTTTTTTTTTTTTTTTGTTTTACTAGGAGGAAATGCATTTACGCATTCCGCCCGGCCGAAGGGGGACCGGGTCGGATATGTGGGACTCCCGGGGCAGAAGGCCCCGTCCTACCCACTAAAACCTCCTAGAATTTCCGCCTCACCGCAGGCGACAGGGCTACGGGAACGCGCGTGGCTCACCACCGCGGCCCTGCCAGCGGCCGTCGCTGTAAAGGGGCGACTCGCCGCGAAAGGCGCGCCAGGTGTTACGGCGCACCTTCCGTCTCCGCCTCCGTCAGAACCGCGACGGACTCCCCCCGAGTCCGCCGCTGGAGGCTAGGCGGCAGCGGATGTAAAGTTCCGCCGCCGTCCACACTTTGTCACGTCCGGGTTAATGCGCCCGGCCCAGATGGTCACGGCGCCGCCGACCAGGTCTCCGTCGGCGCAGCGGAAGCGAGTCGGGATCGTCCTCCCGCCGTCGCTCCGCCTCCTCCTTCGCGGACATTACGGCTTCGCTGAAGACCCGTAATGCCGCCCACGCCTCTTCGCTCGTGACCACCTTTCGAATAAGGGCCGGAAGCGAAATGTCAGGTCCAATGGCCGTGGACAGGGCTGCGCGAGGCTCCGCCCAGGCTGGGCACTCTGCGCGCGTGTGCTCGGCCGTGTCCACGGCTCCGTCGTCGCAGTGTAAACATACCACCGACGGCTCTCTCCCGACCACTTCGCACAGGTATTTTGCGAAGCAGCCGTGCCCGGATATGAGCTGCGTCAGGTGGTACGTCAGTGGGCCGTGCTTACGCTCGACCCACTCTCTCAAGACCGGGCGGATCGCCGCCACGAGTTCCCCACCGGCATCCGGAACTCGTAGCCGATCCTCCCACTTCTCCATGAGGCGGCGTCTTCCCTCCTCCCTCCACTGCTGGACTACTCGCGGGACGAGTCGAGTCCCTCCCGCCCTTGCAGCCTTGGCCCGCCAGTAGACACTCGAGTTGATCTCGGCCTCGAGGTCCCATGGCGGGCTTCCGGACAGCAAGCCGGCCGCGGTGTATGACACCGTCCGGTACGCCCGAGCCGCCCTGAGCGCCATCGCCCGCTGCGGACGTCGCAGCGAGGCGACGTTGCGAGCGCTCAGAGCGTCCGCCCATATCGGCGCACCGTAGAGTGCCATCGAACGCACCACGCCGGAGTACAACCGCCTGCAGGAACCACCCGGTCCCCCGACGTTGGGCAATATGCGGCCCAACGCTCCGGCTGCAGCCACCAGTCTTGGGGCCAAGCGCCGGAAGTGCTCCTCGAACTTCCACCTGCCATCGAGGACGAGTCCCAGGTACTTCATCGTCGACCCGATGGTGATGGAAGTTCCGCCGACAGTGATCGTCAGCCCTTGAGGTGGCGCGTTCCGAGGTCCGTGGAAGATGAGGGCCTCGGACTTGTGCAAGGCCACCTCAAGGCCCAGAGCACGAATGCGGTGGACCGCATGCGCCACTCCCGCCGTGGCGAGATACGCCGCCTCACGATGGGTGCTGCCGCGGGCCGACACGAGGGTGTCGTCAGCGTAGCAGGTCACGCTGACCCCCCGCAACGTGGCCCCGCGAAGCACCCAATCGTAGCCGATGTTCCACAGTAACGGCCCCAAAACCGAGCCCTGTGGAACACCGCACGTCATGTCCCTCCTGCTAAATCCCTCCATCGTCGGGAACGCAACCGCCCTGCCGGAGAAGTAGTCGGCGATGGTCCGCTGCAGATATCTTGGAACGTTGTGGTACTTCAGGCTCTCGAGTACCACTTCCCAGGGCAGAGTGTTGAAGGCGTTGGAAATATCCAACGACACTGCCAGCAACACCCCACCCCGAGAGACCTCCTCCTCTGCTAGCTCCCTCAGCCTGGCGACTGCGTCGAGAGTAGAGCGGCCCCGGCGAAAGCCGAACTGCGACTCGCTCAGGCCCGGCTCCATGCTGTCGACTAGACGGGCTGCGATGATACGCTCAAAGAGCTTGCCCGCTTCGTCGAGCAGCACGATGGGTCGGTAGGCCGACGGCTGATCGGGGGCTCGTCCCTCCTTGCGGATGAGTACGAGCCTTCCCGTTTTCCACCGATTCGGAAACCTACCCTGAGCCAGGCAGGCGGAAAACAGCCGGCACGTGCCATCGCCCAATTCCTCCAGCGCGATCGCTAGCGCGCGTCCCGGTATCCCGTCAGGCCCGGGGGCTGTCCTTTTCGAACGGAGCTTCAGGACAGCCGCACCCAACTCCGCCTCGGTAACCGGGGACGCATGACCCGCCACCTCCCCGACGTATTCGGGCTCCATCGCCGGTGGGACGAACGCTTCTCTCTCCGGGAAAAGCTCCTCCGCGATTCGTCCCAGAAGCTGCGGCTGGATGGTCGTGGTGAGCGGGGGTGTCCAGGGTCGGAGCTTCTGTCTCACGACCCGATACGGTCTCCCCCACGGATCTGCCTCGAGTGAGGCGAGCCACTCCACCCACGCCGCTTCCTTCGCCTGTGCGATCGCCGTTCGGAGTGATACGCAAGCCTCCCTGTAGGAGGTGTAAAGAGCCTCCTCCAGGTTGTGGTCGCGTATCCGTCTCCTCCTCGACCTGGCGTATCGGCGGCGGGCCGCAACGCACGCTCTCCGCAGCGTCCGCAGTTCCGGGCGCCACCAGTATACACGACGACGTGGAGTCTGAGACTGCACCCTCGGCATCGCCACATCGCAAATGCGGAACAGGGCGGCACCGAGTCGGTCAGCCTCTCGGTCGACCTGGACGACCGGGTCGGAACCGGCGCACCAGGCCTCCACGATGGCCGCCTCTTTCGCCAACTGGCTGTCGAGGCGGCCCAGACTCCACCGCGGACCTTCTGACCGCTCAACAGCGGGCTGAACCTAACCTAACCTAACCTAACCTAACCTAACCTAACCTAACCTAACCTAACCTAACCTAACCTAACCTAACCTAACCTAACCTAACCTTTTTTTTTTTTTTTTTTTTGTTTTACTAGGAGGAAATGCATTTACGCATTCCGCCCGGCCGAAGGGGGACCGGGTCGGATATGTGGGACTCCCGGGGCAGAAGGCCCCGTCCTACCCACTAAAACCTCCTAGAATTTCCGCCTCACCGCAGGCGACAGGGCTACGGGAACGCGCGTGGCTCACCACCGCGGCCCTGCCAGCGGCCGTCGCTGTAAAGGGGCGACTCGCCGCGAAAGGCGCGCCAGGTGTTACGGCGCACCTTCCGTCTCCGCCTCCGTCAGAACCGCGACGGACTCCCCCCGAGTCCGCCGCTGGAGGCTAGGCGGCAGCGGATGTAAAGTTCCGCCGCCGTCCACACTTTGTCACGTCCGGGTTAATGCGCCCGGCCCAGATGGTCACGGCGCCGCCGACCAGGTCTCCGTCGGCGCAGCGGAAGCGAGTCGGGATCGTCCTCCCGCCGTCGCTCCGCCTCCTCCTTCGCGGACATTACGGCTTCGCTGAAGACCCGTAATGCCGCCCACGCCTCTTCGCTCGTGACCACCTTTCGAATAAGGGCCGGAAGCGAAATGTCAGGTCCAATGGCCGTGGACAGGGCTGCGCGAGGCTCCGCCCAGGCTGGGCACTCTGCGCGCGTGTGCTCGGCCGTGTCCACGGCTCCGTCGTCGCAGTGTAAACATACCACCGACGGCTCTCTCCCGACCACTTCGCACAGGTATTTTGCGAAGCAGCCGTGCCCGGATATGAGCTGCGTCAGGTGGTACGTCAGTGGGCCGTGCTTACGCTCGACCCACTCTCTCAAGACCGGGCGGATCGCCGCCACGAGTTCCCCACCGGCATCCGGAACTCGTAGCCGATCCTCCCACTTCTCCATGAGGCGGCGTCTTCCCTCCTCCCTCCACTGCTGGACTACTCGCGGGACGAGTCGAGTCCCTCCCGCCCTTGCAGCCTTGGCCCGCCAGTAGACACTCGAGTTGATCTCGGCCTCGAGGTCCCATGGCGGGCTTCCGGACAGCAAGCCGGCCGCGGTGTATGACACCGTCCGGTACGCCCGAGCCGCCCTGAGCGCCATCGCCCGCTGCGGACGTCGCAGCGAGGCGACGTTGCGAGCGCTCAGAGCGTCCGCCCATATCGGCGCACCGTAGAGTGCCATCGAACGCACCACGCCGGAGTACAACCGCCTGCAGGAACCACCCGGTCCCCCGACGTTGGGCAATATGCGGCCCAACGCTCCGGCTGCAGCCACCAGTCTTGGGGCCAAGCGCCGGAAGTGCTCCTCGAACTTCCACCTGCCATCGAGGACGAGTCCCAGGTACTTCATCGTCGACCCGATGGTGATGGAAGTTCCGCCGACAGTGATCGTCAGCCCTTGAGGTGGCGCGTTCCGAGGTCCGTGGAAGATGAGGGCCTCGGACTTGTGCAAGGCCACCTCAAGGCCCAGAGCACGAATGCGGTGGACCGCATGCGCCACTCCCGCCGTGGCGAGATACGCCGCCTCACGATGGGTGCTGCCGCGGGCCGACACGAGGGTGTCGTCAGCGTAGCAGGTCACGCTGACCCCCCGCAACGTGGCCCCGCGAAGCACCCAATCGTAGCCGATGTTCCACAGTAACGGCCCCAAAACCGAGCCCTGTGGAACACCGCACGTCATGTCCCTCCTGCTAAATCCCTCCATCGTCGGGAACGCAACCGCCCTGCCGGAGAAGTAGTCGGCGATGGTCCGCTGCAGATATCTTGGAACGTTGTGGTACTTCAGGCTCTCGAGTACCACTTCCCAGGGCAGAGTGTTGAAGGCGTTGGAAATATCCAACGACACTGCCAGCAACACCCCACCCCGAGAGACCTCCTCCTCTGCTAGCTCCCTCAGCCTGGCGACTGCGTCGAGAGTAGAGCGGCCCCGGCGAAAGCCGAACTGCGACTCGCTCAGGCCCGGCTCCATGCTGTCGACTAGACGGGCTGCGATGATACGCTCAAAGAGCTTGCCCGCTTCGTCGAGCAGCACGATGGGTCGGTAGGCCGACGGCTGATCGGGGGCTCGTCCCTCCTTGCGGATGAGTACGAGCCTTCCCGTTTTCCACCGATTCGGAAACCTACCCTGAGCCAGGCAGGCGGAAAACAGCCGGCACGTGCCATCGCCCAATTCCTCCAGCGCGATCGCTAGCGCGCGTCCCGGTATCCCGTCAGGCCCGGGGGCTGTCCTTTTCGAACGGAGCTTCAGGACAGCCGCACCCAACTCCGCCTCGGTAACCGGGGACGCATGACCCGCCACCTCCCCGACGTATTCGGGCTCCATCGCCGGTGGGACGAACGCTTCTCTCTCCGGGAAAAGCTCCTCCGCGATTCGTCCCAGAAGCTGCGGCTGGATGGTCGTGGTGAGCGGGGGTGTCCAGGGTCGGAGCTTCTGTCTCACGACCCGATACGGTCTCCCCCACGGATCTGCCTCGAGTGAGGCGAGCCACTCCACCCACGCCGCTTCCTTCGCCTGTGCGATCGCCGTTCGGAGTGATACGCAAGCCTCCCTGTAGGAGGTGTAAAGAGCCTCCTCCAGGTTGTGGTCGCGTATCCGTCTCCTCCTCGACCTGGCGTATCGGCGGCGGGCCGCAACGCACGCTCTCCGCAGCGTCCGCAGTTCCGGGCGCCACCAGTATACACGACGACGTGGAGTCTGAGACTGCACCCTCGGCATCGCCACATCGCAAATGCGGAACAGGGCGGCACCGAGTCGGTCAGCCTCTCGGTCGACCTGGACGACCGGGTCGGAACCGGCGCACCAGGCCTCCACGATGGCCGCCTCTTTCGCCAACTGGCTGTCGAGGCGGCCCAGACTCCACCGCGGACCTTCTGACCGCTCAACAGCGGGCTGGATGACGGGAACCGCGGAGACATCGAATCGGATATATCTATGATCCGACAGAGTCTCCACCCCCGTCTCCACCCTCCAATCCCGAACACGGCGGGCTAGGGCGATGGACGCGAACGTTAAGTCCACGATCGACTCGCCCCGCTGCCGCACGCACGTGCTCTCCGATCCGCTGTTGATCGTCGCGAGCCCCAGTGACACGGCCCACTCCTCTAGCACCTCTCCTCGGGCATCGGTCGCAGGGGAACCCCAAGCCGTGGATTTGGCATTGAAGTCCCCCGCGACTATCACCGGTCTCGGTGAAACCTGCCCGACCAGAGCCCCGACCTCAACCAGAAGTTGTTCGAACTCGGCGAGACTCCGGTTGGGAGAGGCGTAGACTCCCACGAACGCGCTGCCATGGACGATGGCGGCCACGCACCCTCTGCCTTTGGCGACCCAATCGATCGCAGGGGCGCCGGCGATAGCGGGAGCGACGATGGAAATCACTCCCTCGTGGTCGGATACCCAGTCGTCCCGTAAATGAACGACGTAGGGCTCCGCCACCACTGCCACTCCGATTTGCCACTCCGCCATGCTCTGGACTAGGAGGTCCTGGGCTCTGGCGGAGTGGTTCAAGTTGGCCTGGAGACAACGCAGGGCCATTAGTGTGCGGTCTCCATAGGCTCCTCAGTCCTTAGGGACACGGTGACGGGCCCTTTCGTCACCGCACCTCCCGTTCTTTTGACAGGGCGAGCTTTGCTGCCTTGGCACGCCTTACTGCCCAAGGCGTGCGTCGCCGGTTTACCGGCCGCTGAGCACAGGATGCAGTTCGCTTCAGCGGCGGTGCATTCTCGGGCCTTGTGGTCGGGTTGGCCGCAGCGGAAGCACAAACGGCTGCGGTCCACGCCCCTGTCACAAACGGCCCCCATGTGGCCTCCCTCCAAACATTTATAACAGCGGAGCGGCCTCGGCTCGAGCAAAAGCACCCGCGCCGAGATCCACCCCACTCTGACTCTGCCAGACACCAGAATTTTCTTGGCCGCCGCGACTGGACAGCTGAGCCACAGCGACCTGCAGCCGTTGGCGCTCCGGACAACCACGCCCGGCCTAATAGCGCCCTCGGAGCATCCTCCTTCTGTGGCCACCGCTGCCACCACCTCCTCCGGCGTCACTGAGTCGTCCAGATCCACGACCCTGACCTCGACGCATTTCGTCGGTCGATGGATCTGGACCTCGTCCGGACTCAGGACGTCGCGGAGCTTCGCCGCAAGGGCATCCGCCGACTTCTCCGCGTCGACGGTGCCCGGCGGGATTTCGAGCATCCGCGCTCCAGTGGCCGCCGTCCTGAACCGCACCGCAGTCAAGCCGACCTCGCTCAGCTTGATGCGGCTCTTCGCTTGTTGCAGGACAGTTTCGTACTTCAAGCCTTTCTCCTCGGCACCGGGCTTCAGGGTGATGGTGATCACCGCGGTGCGAGGAGAGCGGAGTTTCCTTTCAGGACGCCTTTCCTTCTTCTCTTTTCTGGCCGCCTTTGCCAATCCCGTTGCCGCCTTAGGCTTCTTGGGCGGCTTGTTCGGCTGTTGGCGAACAACAGCCGCCCAAGATGTTCCGGAGTTACCCGGCCTCGACGCTGGCGGAGGAGCGGTCTTCTTGGCCGCAGCCGCTGCCGCCTCCTGGGCAGCCATGCTGGGCCGTTTTCCCTTCTTTTGGCGTCGGGCCGTGGCAGAGCTCGCGACCGTGTCCGCGGCTTTGGCAGTGGGCGGCTCGACCGGTGCCGTCACCCGTGCTGTCGTAGTCGCAGCTTTTGCCGCCTTGCGGTCTGCGGCCAGCGGAGGCCGCAGCCGAGGCTCCGGAAGGAGGCGACGCTCGATGCCCTCCATCCGGGCGTTCAGCATGTTGCTGAACTGCTCCCGGCTGCATCGCAGCGCCTCCTCCATTATGCGCTTAAGGCCTTCCTCGTTCGTGTCCTGTGGCTTCCTGCGCATCTCGGTCACCTCCCTGCGGAGTTCGGCCAACTGGCCCGAAAGCTGTGCGTTGGCAGCTTCCAGGCGGGCCACCTCCTCAGACATGGTCAGAGCCCTGAGTTCCGCCACCGCACCTTTGATGGTGTCGGCGGCAGTCTTCAGAGCCTTGACGAACGTACCCTTCAGGTTGCCCGATTTGTCGGCAACCTGGAGCACCACGTCGAGCGCCTGCTGGACAACCTAACCTAACCTTTTTTTTTTTTTTTTTTTTTTTTTGTTTTACTAGGAGGAAATGCATTTACGCATTCCGCCCGGCCGAAGGGGGACCGGGACGGATATGTGGGACTCCCGGGGCAGAAGACCCCGTCCTACCCACTAAAACCTCCTAGAATTTCCGCCTCACCGCAGGCGACAGGGCTACGGGAACGCGCGTGGCTCACCACCGCGGCCCTGCCAGCGGCCGTCGCTGTAAAGGGGCGACTCGCCGCGAAAGGCGCGCCAGGTGTTACGGCGCACCTTCCGTCTCCGCCTCCGTCAGAACCGCGACGGACTCCCCCCGAGTCCGCCGCTGGAGGCCAGGCGGCAGCGGATGTAAAGTTCCGCCGCCGTCCACGCTGTGTCACGTCCGGTTAGGGCATCCGGCCCAGATGGTCACGGCGCCGCCGACCAGGTCTCCGTCGGCGCAGCGGAAGCGAATCGGGATCGTCCTCCCGCCGTCGCTCCGCCTCCTCCTTCGCGGACATTACGGCTTCGCTGAAGACCCGTAATGCCGCCCACGCCTCTTCGCTCGTGACCACCTTTCGAATGAGGGCCGGAAGCGAGATGTCAAATCCGATTATCGTGGACAGGGCTGCGCGAGGCTCCGCCCAAGCTGGGCACTCTGCGCGCGTGTGCTCGGCCGTGTCCACGGCTCCGTCGTCGCAATGTAAACATACCACCGACGGCTCTCTCCCGACCACTTCGCACAGGTATTTTGCGAAGCAGCCGTGCCCGGATATGAGCTGCGTCAGGTGGTACGTCAGTGGGCCGTGCTTACGCTCGACCCACTCTCTCAAAACCGGGCGGATCGCCGCCACGAGTTCCCCACCGGCATCCGGAACTCGTAGCCGATCCTCCCACTTCTCCATGAGGCGGCGTCTCCCCTCCTCCCTCCACTGCTGGACTACTCGCGGGACGAGTCGAGTCCCTCCCGCCCTTGCAGCCTTGGCCCGCCAGTAGACACTCGAGTTGATCTCGGCCTCGAGGTCCCATGGCGGGCTTCCGGACAGCAAGCCGGCCGCGGTGTATGACACCGTCCGGTACGCCCGAGCCGCCCTGAGCGCCATCGCCCGCTGCGGACGTCGCAGCGAGGCGACGTTGCGAGCGCTCAGAGCGTCCGCCCATATCGGCGCACCGTAGAGTGCCATCGAACGCACCACGCCGGAGTACAACCGCCTGCAGGAACTACCCGGTCCCCCGACGTTGGGCAGTATGCGGCCCAACGCTCCGGCTGCAGCCACCAGTCTTGGGGCCAAGCGCCGGAAGTGCTCCTCGAACTTCCACCTGCCATCGAGGACGAGTCCCAGGTACTTCATCGTCGACCCGATGGTGATGGAAGTTCCGCCGACAGTGATCGTCAGCCCTTGAGGTGGCGCGTTCCGAGGTCCGTGGAAGATCAGGGCCTCGGACTTGTGCAAGGCCACCTCAAGGCCCAGAGCACGAATGCGGTGGACCGCATGTGCCACTCCCGCCGTGGCGAGATACGCCGCCTCACGATGGGTGCGGCCGCGGGCCGACACGAGGGTGTCGTCAGCGTAGCAGGTCACGCTGACCCCCCGCAACGTGGCCCCGCGAAGCACCCAATCGTAGCCGATGTTCCACAGTAACGGCCCCAAAACCGAGCCCTGTGGAACACCGCACGTCATGTCCCTCCTGCTAAATCCCTCCATCGTCGGGAACGCAACCGCCCTGCCGGAGAAGTAGTCGGCGATGGTTCGCTGCAGATATCTTGGAACGTTGTGGTACTTCAGGCTCTCGAGTACCACTTCCCAGGGCAGAGTGTTGAAGGCGTTGGAAATATCCAACGACACTGCCAGCAACACCCCACCCCGAGAGACCTCCTCCTCTGCTAGCTCCCTCAGCCTGGCGACTGCGTCGAGAGTAGAGCGGCCCCGGCGAAAGCCGAACTGCGACTCGCTCAGGCCCGGCTCCATGCTGTCGACTAGACGGGCTGCGATGATACGCTCGAAGAGCTTGCCCGCTTCGTCGAGCAGCACGATGGGTCGGTAGGCCGACGGCTGATCGGGGGCTCGTCCCTCCTTGCGGATGAGTACGAGCCTTCCCGTTTTCCACCGATTCGGAAACCTACCCTGAGCCAGGCAGGCGGAAAACAGCCGGCACGTGCCATCGCCCAACTCCTCCAGCGCTATCGCCAGCGCGCGTCCCGGTATCCCGTCAGGCCCGGGGGCTGTCCTTTTCGAACGGAGCTTCAGGACAGCCGCACCCAACTCCGCCTCGGTAACCGGGGACGCATGACCCGCCACCTCCCCGACGTATTCGGGCTCCATCGCCGGTGGGACGAACGCTTCTCTCTCCGGGAAAAGCTCCTCCGCGATTCGTCCCAGAAGCTGCGGCTGGATGGTCGTGGTGAGCGGGGGTGTCCAGGGTCGGAGCTTCTGTCTCACGACCCGATACGGTCTCCCCCACGGATCTGCCTCGAGTGAGGCGAGCCACTCCACCCACGCCGCTTCCTTCGCCTGTGCGATCGCCGTTCGGAGTGATACGCAAGCCTCCCTGTAGGAGGTGTAAAGAGCCTCCTCCAGGTTGTGGTCGCGTATCCGTCTCCTCCTCGACCTGGCGTATCGGCGGCGGGCCGCAACGCACGCTCTCCGCAGCGTCCGCAGTTCCGGGCGCCACCAGTATACACGACGACGTGGAGTCTGAGACTGCACCCTCGGCATCGCCACATCGCAAATGCGGAACAGGGCGGCACCGAGTCGGTCAGCCTCTCGGTCGACCTGGACGACCGGGTCGGAACCGGCGCACCAGGCCTCCACGATGGCCGCCTCTTTCGCCAACTGGCTGTCGAGGCGGCCCAGACTCCACCGCGGACCTTCTGACCGCTCAACAGCGGGCTGGATGACGGGAACCGCGGAGACATCGAATCGGATATATCTATGATCCGACAGAGTCTCCACCCCCGTCTCCACCCTCCAATCCCGAACACGGCGGGCTAGGGCGATGGACGCGAACGTTAAGTCCACGATCGACTCGCCCCGCTGCCGCACGCACGTGCTCTCCGATCCGCTGTTGATCGTCGCGAGCCCCAGTGACACGGCCCACTCCTCTAGCACCTCTCCTCGGGCATCGGTCGCAGGGGAACCCCAAGCCGTGGATTTGGCATTGAAGTCCCCCGCGACTATCACCGGTCTCGGTGAAACCTGCCCGACCAGAGCCCCGACCTCAACCAGCAGTTGTTCGAACTCGGCGAGGCTCCGGTTGGGAGAGGCGTAGACTCCCACGAACGCGCTGCCATGTACGATGGCGGCCACGCACCCTCTGCCTTTGGCGACCCAATCGATCGCAGGGGCGCCGGCGATAGCGGGAGCGACGATGGAAATCACTCCCTCGTGGTCGGATACCCAGTCGTCCCGTAAATGAACGACGTAGGGCTCCGCTACCACTGCCACTCCGATTTGCCACTCCGCCATGCTCTGGACTAGGAGGTCCTGGGCTCTGGCGGAGTGGTTCAAGTTGGCCTGGAGACAACGCAGGGCCATTAGTGTGCGGTCTCCATAGGCTCCTCAGTCCTTAGGGACACGGTGACGGGCCCTTTCGTCACCGCACCTCCCGTTCTTTTGACAGGGCGAGCTTTGCTGCCCTGGCACGCCTTACTGCCCAAGGCGTGCGTCGCCGGTTTACCGGCCGCTGAGCACAGGATGCAGTTCGCTTCAGCGGCGGTGCATTCTCGGGCCTTGTGGTCGGGTTGGCCGCAGCGGAAGCACAAACGGCTGCGGTCCACACCCCTGTCACAAACGGCCCCCATGTGGCCACCCTCCAAGCATTTATAACAGCGGAGCGGCCTCGGTTCGAGCAAAAGGACCCGCGCCGAGATCCACCCCACTCTTATTCTTCCGGACACAAGAATTTTCTTGGCCGCCGCGACTGGACAGCTTAGCCACAGCGACCTGCAGCCGTTAGCGCCCCGGACAACCACGCCCGGCCTTATAGCGCCCTCGGAGCAACCTCCTTCTGTGGCCACCGCTGCCACCACCTCCTCCGACGTCACTGAGTCGTCCAGATCCATGACTCTGATCTCGACGCATTTCGTCGGTCGATGGATCTGGACCTCATCCGGACTCAAGACGTCGCGGAGCTTCGCCGCAAGGGCATCCGCCGACTTCTCCGCGTCGACGGTGCCCGGCGGGATTTCTAGCATCCGCGCTCCAGTGGCCGCTGTCCTGAACCGCACCGCAGTCAAGCCGACCTCGCTCAGCTTGATGCGGCTCTTCGCTTGTTGCAGGACAGTTTCGTACTTCAGGCCCTTCTCCTCGGCACCGGGCTTCAGGGTGATGGTGATCACCGCGGTGCGAGGAGAGCGGAGTTTCCTTCCTGGACGCTTCTCCTTCTTCTCTTTTCTGGCCGCCTTTGCCAATCCCGTTGCCGCCTTAGGCTTCTTGGGCGGCTTGTTCGGCTGTTGGCGAACAACAGCCGCCCAAGATGTTCCGGAGTTACCCGGCCTCGACGCTGGCGGAGGAGCGGTCTTCTTGGCCGCAGCCGCTGCCGCCTCCTGGGCAGCCATGCTGGGCCGTTTTCCCTTCTTTTGGCGTCGGGCCGTGGCAGAGCTCGCGACCGTGTCCGCGGCTTTGGCAGTGGGCGGCTCGACCGGTGCCGTCACCCGTGCTGTCGTAGTCGCAGCTTTTGCCGCCTTGCGGTCTGCAGCCAGCGGAGGCCGCAGCCGAGGCTCCGGAAGGAGGCGACGCTCGATGCCCTCCATCCGGGCGTTCAGCATGTTGCTGAACTGCTCCCGGCTGCACCGCAGCGCCTCCTCCATAATCCTCTTCAGGTTTTCTTCGCTCTGTTCTGGTTTCGCTCGCATCTGGGCCACCTCCCTCCGGAGCTCGGCCAACTGCCCCGAAAGCTGCGCGTTGGCAGCTTCCAGGCGGGCCACCTCCTCAGACATGGTCAGAGCCCTGAGTTCCGCCACCGCACCTTTGATGGTGTCGGCGGCAGTCTTCAGAGCCTTGACGAACGTACCCTTCAGGTTGCCCGATTTGTCGGCAACCTGGAGCACCACGTCGAGCGCCTGCTGGACGGTCGCGTCCAAAGCGGCGGACGTCTTCGGTGCATCCTCGGCATGTGTTTCTGCCTGTCGGTTTCTAGAGCGGGCCGCTCTCTCTTCCAGCGCCAGTTTGGCCGCTTCGTTGTAAGCGGCCAACGCATCCTCCGTTTGGAAGCGATCCGTTTTCGTCTTCGATTTCGCTTCGCGGAGCTCCGCCTGCGACTTCCCTATGCCCACGTATCTTCCGTGGGTAGGCGGTCGGCCACGCCCCCTCTTAGTGGCGGGTTTCAGCCACCTCGCTGAGGATTCTGAGTTTTCACTCAGCTGCCCGCTCGCGTCACTCTCGGAGCCAGAGCAGCTTTCCCCAGCGTGGGTCCGCTTCTCACCCTTCCTCTTCTTCTGTGTCGCCTCCTTAGGTGGTATGTCTCCCGACTCCACCGTTATCATGCTGCAGGCCGACGAGTCCGACTCGGAGAGTCGCACAGGCCGGGCAGCCAGTCCTTCGTTCAAGCCAGGGTCATCGGTTTCAGCGCGCGCCATCGGGGCGCCCACCTCCACCGCCATATCGTCAGTTTCCAATCGTTTAGCACTTCGTTGTCCGTTGTGAGTTTTTGATTTTTGAACTTCCATATAAAATCCCACGAGTATGGGGGAAGTGAAGGTCCGTCCAGGTGGTGCCCCCTGCACCTGGATAAGCCTAGCGTAACTCGTCAAGGGTGTCGGCCGGTACCCTGACGAGGATCGCAGTCACGACTGAACCTCCCATCAGCCATGCATCCCCTCGCGCTGCGTCGCCACTTGGGATTCGGGGTAATTTTTATAGAGGTTTTCTTCCTCGCAGTCCGGCCGGTTAAGGCAAGACCCGCGGTCCTGCACGAAGCCGCGAGACATGTCCACGACACCTCACTGTGCAGGATTACGCGCTACTCCTTCGGTCTCCGAAGGCCAAAAGACCTCGAAGACTCAGCACAAACAATGCTATGTACACGATATTTACAAATTTTAAAATAAAATTACCCTACACCACAACAAACTTACTCCCTAATATATACAAATTAAAATGTATTTACACCAAAACACGTAACGAAAAGTATCAAAATCAAAATAAAACGAAACAAGACGTTACAACACTAACCCCCCCTTTGCCACGAAGCCGCTCGCACAGTCCACTCTGCCAAACAGAGAAGCACCAGGAGCAGTCCGTGGCATCCCTCCGCGTCAGTCTTAGCCGTTGCCGACGAAAAAGTCGTCGACACCGTTGCCCAGGGTACGCCACGAGGAGGCGACTGACATGCACCCCAACCTAACCTAACCTAACCTAACCTAACCTAACCTAACCTAACCTAACCTAACCTAACCTAACCTAACCTAACCTAACCTAACCTTTTTTTTTTTTTTTTTTTTTTTTTTTTTTTTTTTTTTTTTTTTTTTTTTTTTTTTTTTTTTTTTTTTTTTTTTTTTTTTTTTTTTTTTTTTTTTTTTTGTTTTACTAGGAGGAAATGCATTTACGCATTCCGCCCGGCCGAAGGGGGACCGGGACGGATATGTGGGACTCCCGGGGCAGAAGACCCCGTCCTACCCACTAAAACCTCCTAGAATTTCCGCCTCACCGCAGGCGACAGGGCTACGGGAACGCGCGTGGCTCACCACCGCGGCCCTGCCAGCGGCCGTCGCTGTAAAGGGGCGACTCGCCGCGAAAGGCGCGCCAGGTGTTACGGCGCACCTTCCGTCTCCGCCTCCGTCAGAACCGCGACGGACTCCCCCCGAGTCCGCCGCTGGAGGCCAGGCGGCAGCGGATGTAAAGTTCCGCCGCCGTCCACGCTGTGTCACGTCCGGTTAGGGCATCCGGCCCAGATGGTCACGGCGCCGCCGACCAGGTCTCCGTCGGCGCAGCGGAAGCGAATCGGGATCGTCCTCCCGCCGTCGCTCCGCCTCCTCCTTCGCGGACATTACGGCTTCGCTGAAGACCCGTAATGCCGCCCACGCCTCTTCGCTCGTGACCACCTTTCGAATGAGGGCCGGAAGCGAGATGTCAAATCCGATTATCGTGGACAGGGCTGCGCGAGGCTCCGCCCAAGCTGGGCACTCTGCGCGCGTGTGCTCGGCCGTGTCCACGGCTCCGTCGTCGCAATGTAAACATACCACCGACGGCTCTCTCCCGACCACTTCGCACAGGTATTTTGCGAAGCAGCCGTGCCCGGATATGAGCTGCGTCAGGTGGTACGTCAGTGGGCCGTGCTTACGCTCGACCCACTCTCTCAAAACCGGGCGGATCGCCGCCACGAGTTCCCCACCGGCATCCGGAACTCGTAGCCGATCCTCCCACTTCTCCATGAGGCGGCGTCTCCCCTCCTCCCTCCACTGCTGGACTACTCGCGGGACGAGTCGAGTCCCTCCCGCCCTTGCAGCCTTGGCCCGCCAGTAGACACTCGAGTTGATCTCGGCCTCGAGGTCCCATGGCGGGCTTCCGGACAGCAAGCCGGCCGCGGTGTATGACACCGTCCGGTACGCCCGAGCCGCCCTGAGCGCCATCGCCCGCTGCGGACGTCGCAGCGAGGCGACGTTGCGAGCGCTCAGAGCGTCCGCCCATATCGGCGCACCGTAGAGTGCCATCGAACGCACCACGCCGGAGTACAACCGCCTGCAGGAACTACCCGGTCCCCCGACGTTGGGCAGTATGCGGCCCAACGCTCCGGCTGCAGCCACCAGTCTTGGGGCCAAGCGCCGGAAGTGCTCCTCGAACTTCCACCTGCCATCGAGGACGAGTCCCAGGTACTTCATCGTCGACCCGATGGTGATGGAAGTTCCGCCGACAGTGATCGTCAGCCCTTGAGGTGGCGCGTTCCGAGGTCCGTGGAAGATCAGGGCCTCGGACTTGTGCAAGGCCACCTCAAGGCCCAGAGCACGAATGCGGTGGACCGCATGTGCCACTCCCGCCGTGGCGAGATACGCCGCCTCACGATGGGTGCGGCCGCGGGCCGACACGAGGGTGTCGTCAGCGTAGCAGGTCACGCTGACCCCCCGCAACGTGGCCCCGCGAAGCACCCAATCGTAGCCGATGTTCCACAGTAACGGCCCCAAAACCGAGCCCTGTGGAACACCGCACGTCATGTCCCTCCTGCTAAATCCCTCCATCGTCGGGAACGCAACCGCCCTGCCGGAGAAGTAGTCGGCGATGGTTCGCTGCAGATATCTTGGAACGTTGTGGTACTTCAGGCTCTCGAGTACCACTTCCCAGGGCAGAGTGTTGAAGGCGTTGGAAATATCCAACGACACTGCCAGCAACACCCCACCCCGAGAGACCTCCTCCTCTGCTAGCTCCCTCAGCCTGGCGACTGCGTCGAGAGTAGAGCGGCCCCGGCGAAAGCCGAACTGCGACTCGCTCAGGCCCGGCTCCATGCTGTCAACCTAACCTAACCTAACCTAACCTAACCTAACCTAACCTAACCTAACCTAACCTAACCTAACCTAACCTAACCTAACCTAACCTAACCTAACCTAACCTAACCTAACCTAACCTAACCTAACCTAACCTAACCTAACCTAACCTAACCTAACCTAACCTAACCTAACCTAACCTAACCTAACCTTTTTTTTTTTTTTTTTTTTTTTTTTTTTGTTTTACTAGGAGGAAATGCATTTACGCATTCCGCCCGGCCGAAGGGGGACCGGGTCGGATATGTGGGACTCCCGGGGCAGAAGGCCCCGTCCTACCCACTAAAACCTCCTAGAATTTCCGCCTCACCGCAGGCGACAGGGCTACGGGAACGCGCGTGGCTCACCACCGCGGCCCTGCCAGCGGCCGTCGCTGTAAAGGGGCGACTCGCCGCGAAAGGCGCGCCAGGTGTTACGGCGCACCTTCCGTCTCCGCCTCCGTCAGAACCGCGACGGACTCCCCCCGAGTCCGCCGCTGGAGGCCAGGCGGCAGCGGATGTAAAGTTCCGCCGCCGTCCACTCTGTGTCACGTCCGGGTTAATGCATCCGGCCCAGATGGTCACGGCGCCGCCGACCAGGTCTCCGTCGGCGCAGCGGAAGCGAATCGGGATCGTCCTCCCGCCGTCGCTCCGCCTCCTCCTTCGCGGACATTACGGCTTCGCTGAAGACCCGTAATGCCGCCCACGCCTCTTCGCTCGTGACCACCTTTCGAATAAGGGCCGGAAGCGAGATGTCCAATCCAATGGCCGTGGACAGGGCTGCGCGAGGCTCCGCCCAAGCTGGGCACTCTGCGCGCGTGTGCTCGGCCGTGTCCACGGCTCCGTCGTCGCAGTGTAAACATACCACCGACGGCTCTCTCCCGACCACTTCGCACAGGTATTTTGCGAAGCAGCCGTGCCCGGATATGAGCTGCGTCAGGTGGTACGTCAGTGGGCCGTGCTTACGCTCGACCCACTCTCTCAAGACCGGGCGGATCGCCGCCACGAGTTCCCCACCGGCGTCCGGAACTCGTAGCCGGTCCTCCCACTTCTCCATGAGGCGGCGTCTCCCCTCCTCCCTCCACTGCTGGACTACTCGCGGGACGAGTCGAGTCCCTCCCGCCCTTGCAGCCTTGGCCCGCCAGTAGACACTCGAGTTGATCTCGGCCTCGAGGTCCCATGGCGGGCTTCCGGACAGCAAGCCGGCCGCGGTGTATGACACCGTCCGGTACGCCCGAGCCGCCCTGAGCGCCATCGCCCGCTGCGGACGTCGCAGCGAGGCGACGTTGCGAGCGCTCAGAGCGTCCGCCCATATCGGCGCACCGTAGAGTGCCATCGAACGCACCACGCCGGAGTACAACCGCCTGCAGGAACTACCCGGTCCCCCGACGTTGGGCAATATGCGGCCCAACGCTCCGGCTGCAGCCACCAGTCTTGGGGCCAAGCGCCGGAAGTGCTCCTCGAACTTCCACCTGCCATCGAGGACGAGTCCCAGGTACTTCATCGTCGACCCGATGGTGATGGAAGTTCCGCCGACAGTGATCGTCAGCCCTTGAGGTGGCGCGTTCCGAGGTCCGTGGAAGATAAGGGCCTCGGACTTGTGCAAGGCCACCTCAAGGCCCAGAGCACGAATGCGGTGGACCGCATGCGCCACTCCCGCCGTGGCGAGATACGCCGCCTCACGATGGGTGCTGCCGCGGGCCGACACGAGGGTGTCGTCAGCGTAGCAGGTCACGCTGACCCCCCGCAACGTGGCCCCGCGAAGCACCCAATCGTAGCCGATGTTCCACAGTAACGGCCCCAAAACCGAGCCCTGTGGAACACCGCACGTCATGTCCCTCCTGCTAAATCCCTCCGTCGTCGGGAACGCAACCGCCCTGCCGGAGAAGTAGTCGGCGATGGTTCGCTGCAGATATCGTGGAACGTTGTGGTACTTCAGGCTCTCGAGTACCACTTCCCAGGGCAGAGTGTTGAAGGCGTTGGAAATATCCAACGACACTGCCAGCAACACCCCACCCCGAGAGACCTCCTCCTCTGCTAGCTCCCTCAGCCTGGCGACTGCGTCGAGAGTAGAGCGGCCCCGGCGAAAGCCGAACTGCGACTCGCTCAGGCCCGGCTCCATGCTGTCGACTAGACGGGCTGCGATGATACGCTCAAAGAGCTTGCCCGCTTCGTCGAGCAGCACGATGGGTCGGTAGGCCGACGGCTGATCGGGGGCTCGTCCCTCCTTGCGGATGAGTACGAGCCTTCCCGTTTTCCACCGATTCGGAAACCTACCCTGAGCCAGGCAGGCGGAAAACAGCCGGCACGTGCCATCGCCCAACTGCTCCAGCGCGATCGCCAGCGCGCGTCCCGGTATCCCGTCAGGCCCGGGGGCTGTCCTTTTCGAACGGAGCTTCAGGACAGCCGCACCCAACTCCGCTTCGGTAACCGGGGACGCATGATCCGCCACCTCTCCGACGTATTCGGGCTCCATCGCCGGTGGGACGAACGCTTCTCTCTCCGGGAAAAGCTCCTCCGCGATTCGTCCCAGAAGCTGCGGCTGGATGGTCGTGGTGAGCGGGGGTGTCCAGGGTCGGAGCTTCTGTCTCACGACCCGATACGGTCTCCCCCACGGATCTGCCTCGAGTGAAGCGAGCCACTCCACCCACGCCGCTTCCTTCGCCTGCGCGATCGCCTTCCGGAGTGATACGCAAGCCTCCCTGTAGGAGGTGTAAAGAGCCTCCTCCAGGTTGTGGTCGCGTATCCGTCTCCTCCTCGACCTGGCGTATCGGCGGCGGGCCGCAACGCACGCTCTCCGCAGCGTCCGCAGTTCCGGGCGCCACCAGTATACACGACGACGTGGAGTCTGAGACTGCACCCTCGGCATCGCCACATCGCAAATGCGGAACAGGGCGGCACCGAGTCGGTCAGCCTCTCGGTCGACCTGGACGACCGGGTCGGAACCGGCGCACCAGGCCTCCACGATGGCCGCCTCTTTCGCCAACTGGCTGTCGAGGCGGCCCAGACTCCAGCGCGGACCTTCTGACCGCTCAACAGCGGGCTGGATGACGGGAACCGCGGAGACATCGAATCGGATATATCTATGATCCGACAGAGTCTCCACCCCCGTCTCCACCCTCCAATCCCGAACACGGCGGGCTAGGGCGATGGACGCGAACGTTAAGTCCACGATCGACTCGCCCCGCTGCCGCACGCACGTGCTCTCCGATCCGCTGTTGATCGTCGCGAGCCCCAGTGACACGGCCCACTCCTCTAGCACCTCTCCTCGGGCATCGGTCGCAGGGGAACCCCAAGCCGTGGATTTGGCATTGAAGTCCCCCGCGACTATCACCGGTCTCGGTGAAACCTGCCCGACCAGAGCCCCGACCTCAACCAGAAGTTGTTCGAACTCGGCGAGACTCCGGTTGGGAGAGGCGTAGACTCCCACGAACGCGCTGCCATGGACGATGGCGGCCACGCACCCTCTGCCTTTGGCGACCCAATCGATCGCAGGGGCGCCGGCGATGGCGGGAGCGACGATGGAGATCACTCCCTCGTGGTCGGATACCCAGTCGTCCCGTAAATGAACGACGTAGGGCTCCGCCACCACTGCCACTCCGATTTGCCACTCCGCCATGCTCTGGACTAGGAGGTCCTGGGCTCTGGCGGAGTGGTTCAAGTTGGCCTGGAGACAACGCAGGGCCATTAGTGTGCGGTCTCCATAGGCTCCTCAGTCCTTAGGGACACGGTGACGGGCCCTTTCGTCACCGCACCTCCCGTTCTTTTGACAGGGCGAGCTTTGCTGCCCTGGCACGCCTTACTGCCCAAGGCGTGCGTCGCTGGCTTACCGGCCGCTGAGCACAGGATGCAGTTCGCATCAGCGGCGGTGCATTCGCGGGCCTTGTGGTCGGGTTTGCCGCAGCGGAAGCACAAACGGCTGCGGTCCACGCCCCTATCACAAATGGCCCCCATGTGGCCTCCCTCCAAACATTTATAACAGCGGAGCGGCCTCGGCTCGAGCAAAAGCACCCGCGCCGAGATCCACCCCACTCTGACTCTGCCGGTTACGAGGATTTTCTTGGCCGCCGCGACTGGACAGCTGAGCCACAGCGACCTGCAGCCGTTGGCGCTCCGGACAACCACGCCCGGCCTAATGGCGCCCTCAGAGCATCCTCCTTCTGTGGCCACCGCTGCCACCACCTCCTCCGGCGTCACTGAGTCGTCCAGATCCACGACCCTGACCTCGACGCATTTCGTCGGTCGATGGATCTGGACCTCGTCCGGACTCAGGACGTCGCGGAGCTTCGCCGCAAGGGCATCCGCCGACTTCTCCGCGTCGACGGTGCCCGGCGGGATTTCGAGCATCCGCGCTCCAGTGGCCGCCGTCCTGAACCGCACCGCAGTCAAGCCGACCTCGCTCAGCTTGATGCGGCTCTTCGCCTGTTGCAGGACAGTTTCATACTTCAGGCCCTTCTCCTCGGCACCAGGCTTCAGGGTGATGGTGATCACCGCGGTGCGAGGAGAGCGGAGTTTCCTTCCTGGACGCTTCTCCTTCTTCTCTTTTCTGGCCGCCTTTGCCAATCCCGTTGCCGCCTTAGGCTTCTTGGGCGGCTTGTTCGGCTGTTGGCGAACAACAGCCGCCCAAGATGTTCCGGAGTTACCCGGCCTCGACGCTGGCGGAGGAGCGGTCTTCTTGGCCGCAGCCGCTGCCGCCTCCTGGGCAGCCATGCTGGGCCGTTTTCCCTTCTTTTGGCGTCGGGCCGTGGCAGAGCTCGCGACCGTGTCCGCGGCTTTGGCAGTGGGCGGCTCGACCGGTGCCGTCACCCGTGCTGTCGTAGTCGCAGCTTTTGCCGCCTTGCGGTCTGCAGCCAGCGGAGGCCGCAGCCGAGGCTCCGGAAGGAGGCGACGCTCGATGCCCTCCATCCGGGCGTTCAGCATGTTGCTGAACTGCTCCCGGCTGCACCGCAGCGCCTCCTCCATAATCCTCTTCAGGTTTTCTTCGCTCTGTTCTGGTTTCGCTCGCATCTGGGCCACCTCCCTCCGGAGCTCGGCCAACTGCCCCGAAAGCTGCGCGTTGGCAGCTTCCAGGCGGGCCACCTCCTCAGACATGGTCAGAGCCCTGAGTTCCGCCACCGCACCTTTGATGGTGTCGGCGGCAGTCTTCAGAGCCTTGACGAACGTACCCTTCAGGTTGCCCGATTTGTCGGCAACCTGGAGCACCACGTCGAGCGCCTGCTGGACGGTCGCGTCCAAAGCGGCGGACGTCTTCGGTGCATCCTCGGCATGTGTTTCTGCCTGTCGGTTTCTAGAGCGGGCCGCTCTCTCTTCCAGCGCCAGTTTGGCCGCTTCGTTGTAAGCGGCCAACGCATCCTCCGTTTGGAAGCGATCCGTTTTCGTCTTCGATTTCGCTTCGCGGAGCTCCGCCTGCGACTTCCCTATGCCCACGTATCTTCCGTGGGTAGGCGGTCGGCCACGCCCCCTCTTAGTGGCGGGTTTCAGCCACCTCGCTGAGGATTCTGAGTTTTCACTCAGCTGCCCGCTCGCGTCACTCTCGGAGCCAGAGCAGCTTTCCCCAGCGTGGGTCCGCTTCTCACCCTTCCTCTTCTTCTGTGTCGCCTCCTTAGGTGGTATGTCTCCCGACTCCACCGTTATCATGCTGCAGGCCGACGAGTCCGACTCGGAGAGTCGCACAGGCCGGGCAGCCAGTCCTTCGTTCAAGCCAGGGTCATCGGTTTCAGCGCGCGCCATCGGGGCGCCCACCTCCACCGCCATATCGTCAGTTTCCAATCGTTTAGCACTTCGTTGTCCGTTGTGAGTTTTTGATTTTTGAACTTCCATATAAAATCCCACGAGTATGGGGGAAGTGAAGGTCCGTCCAGGTGGTGCCCCCTGCACCTGGATAAGCCTAGCGTAACTCGTCGAGGGTGTCGGCCGGTACCCTGACGAGGATCGCAGTCACGACTGAACCTCCCATCAGCCATGCATCCCCTCGCGCTGCGTCGCCACTTGGGATTCGGGGTAATTTTTATAGAGGTTTTCTTCCTCGCAGTCCGGCCGGTTAAGGCAAGACCCGCGGTCCTGCACGAAGCCGCGAGACATGTCCACGACACCTCACTGTGCAGGATTACGCGCTACTCCTTCGGTCTCCGAAGGCCAAAAGACCTCGAAGACTCAGCACAAACAATGCTATGTACACGATATTTACAAATTTTAAAATAAAATTACCCTACACCACAACAAACTTACTCCCTAATATATACAAATTAAAATGTATTTACACCAAAACACGTAACGAAAAGTATCAAAATCAAAATAAAACGAAACAAGACGTTACAACACTAACCCCCCCTTTGCCACGAAGCCGCTCGCACAGTCCACTCTGCCAAACAGAGAAGCACCAGGAGCAGTCCGTGGCATCCCTCCGCGTCAGTCTTAGCCGTTGCCGACGAAAAAGTCGTCGACACCGTTGCCCAGGGTACGCCACGAGGAGGCGACTGACATGCACCCCAACCTAACCTAACCTAACCTAACCTAACCTAACCTAACCTAACCTAACCTAACCTAACCTTTTTTTTTTTTTTTTTTTTTTTTTTTCGGTTGGAAAATCCTCGATGGAGTCCCTCCGCCCCGGGGGAGGGGCGAAGGGGACTGTCAGACTCCTACTGACTAAAAACCAACCCGTGTCCTCCAGGTACCCGTGCGTCGGAAGGGCGGGAATCGCCGAAGCATTCGTCGCTACCCCCCCGACGGGTATTGGCTCGCCAGGTGGTCGGGCGAGCCCCGTCACCCACTGCGGCTGTCACCCCGGCCGCAGGACTCCATCACGAGGCGCGCGTGCGGAACACGACGCCGCCGCCTCGAGGCCTGCTGCTGATCGGACGACGAGACGCCCCGAGTCTGTCGTCCGCAGGCCACGCCCTAGGGTGGTCGAAGGTCGGCCACCCTACGACGCCCAGTTCGTCTGCTGCGAGAGGGGAGAGAGGAGGCAGCCTCTCTCTCCCTTTCCGCCGCCTCCTTTGCGAGCATCACGCCCTCGCAGAAGGTGGCGACGGCACTCCACCCTGCCTCGCTCCGAACCATCGTTGAGACGACAGCCGGAAGCGAGAGGTTTCCCGCAGCACCTACGGCCGCGACGAGATCGCGGCGCTGCTCAGCCCAAGCTGGGCACTCCGCCAACGTGTGCAACGCCGTATCGTCGCGACAATCGCCACAATGGTGGCACTGGGACGTCGGCTCCCGGCCTATGCGACACAGGTACTTCCCGAAGCACCCGTGTCCGGTAAGCACCTGCGTCAGCCGGAAGCTGAGGGCGCCGTGGCTCCTGTTGAGCCACTCCTTCATAACGGGCCTCACCGCCGCTACGGCGGCGGCTTGCCCCGCCGTGGGTAGCGCCAGACGCGTCTGCCACTCCGCTACTAGGACCTGGCGAAGCTCTGCCCTGCGTGCCTCGATCTGTCGAGGCACCAGGCGCTCGCCTCGCTCGGCCGCCTCCGCGCGCCGCCAATAGAGCGACGCGAGGAGCTTTGCCTCGAGGTCCCAGGGCGGGGATCCGGCCAGGAGACTCGCTGCCTCGAAGGAGATCGTACGGTATCCCCTTATCATCCTGACGGCCATCGCGCGCTGCGGTCTTCTCAGCACGGCGATGTTTCGGGCCGTCAGGGCATCCGTCCACACTGGCGCGGCGTATAGCGCCATCGACCGTACGACCCCCATATAGAGCCTCCTGCACGAGGAGTTGGGTCCCCCGAGGTTGGGCAGCAAGCGCGAGAGCGCTGAAGCGGCGCCCAACAAACGGGGGGCGAGCCGTGTAAAGTGCGGCCCGAAGTTCCACCGACTGTCGAGGACGAGTCCTAGATATTTCATCGTCGACTCTACAGCGATGGATACCCCTCCCACGATGATGCTGGAACCGGGAGGCGGCTTCGTCCTCGGCCCGTGAAAACACAGGGCCTCCGACTTGTGCAATGCCACCTCCAAGCCCAGCCGCCGGATCCTACCCACGACGTGCGCGACACCAGCAGTCGCGCGTATGGCCGCCTGCCGGTACGTTTTCCCTCTCGCTGTGACGAGCGTGTCGTCGGCGTAACAAATGACGCCGACGCCGTGGAGAAACGCACCGCGCAGAGCCCAGTCGTACCCCACGTTCCACAGGAGTGGTCCCAGAACGGAACCCTGCGGAACGCCGCACGACGTCTCTCTCCGACCCCATCCTTCTCGACCCGGGTACACGACCGCTCGCCCCGACAGGTAAGCCGCGACCATGCGTTGGAGGTAGCGCGGCACTCCATGGTACCGGAGTGCCTCCCTGATGGTATTCCAGGGCAAGGTGTTGAAAGCGTTGGCGATGTCGAGCGACACCGCCAAGACCACCTCACCCCGGGCGACTGCCTCCTCCGCGAGGGCCTTCACGCGCATGATCGCGTCCACCGTCGAGCGCCCCTGGCGGAAACCGAATTGGTTATTCGCCAAATCCGGTCCCACCCTGGTCATGTGCTGAACGAGGCGACTGGCGATGATGCGCTCGAAGATCTTGCACACCTCGTCCAGCAACACGATCGGTCGGTATGCAGATGGTGAGTCCGCGGGCCGCCCCTCCTTCCTGATCAAGACCAGTTTCCCCGTCTTCCATCGGCTTGGAAACTGGCCTCGCTCCAGACAGGCGCTCAGGAGCCCAGATAGACGTGGCCCGAGGTGCCTCATGGCGAGGACCCATGCACGGCCCGGGATGCCGTCGGGGCCTGGGGCGGTGTTTTTGATGCGAGCCGCCGCGACTCTCATCTCCGCCAGGGTCACCTCGGGCACGTCGTCGTTGTCGTCGTCGTCTTCCGCGTCGGGCACGTTCCGAGGCGGAACCATAGCCGGTGGTGTGTGCTCCGGTCTTGTTGGAAATAATACACTCACTACTTCCTCCAGCAGCTGTGGCTGGAGACTCCGGGACAGTGGGGGAGCCCACTGGCGCAACTTGCCCCTCACCATCAGGTAGGGGCGTCCCCATGGATCTAGGTCCAGAGTCTCCAGTAACTCGCCGTTGGCCTGGGCCTTGGCCTGGACGATGGCCAGCTGGAGTGCGCTCTTCGCCTCCCTGTAGCGAGTGTATAGTTCCGCCTCTTCTCTCTCCTGTTCGACCGCCGCTGTAAAGGGGCGGCGGCGACTTCTTCGTCGTCGGCGGCACCTTGCGTACCGGCGTCGCACCTGTACACAATTGATGCGCAGCTGCGCGATCGACTGCGCCCACCAGTATACTTGGCGCCTGGATGGTATCGGCCGGACTCGGGGCATGCCAGCGTCGCAGATGTGCGACATGCTCTCCTGGAACCACTCCGCCTCCTCGTCGATGTCTGTAGGTCTGCCTGGAGCATCCAGCCAGGCCTTGACGATTGAGGCCTCCAGGAGAGCCTCCCTGTCGAGCCGTTTCAGCGCCCAGCGCGGACCGTCTCCGGCGCCTGCCGGGGCCGCTTGAACCGGCCCGATCGAGGTTCGGGCGGAGACGCTTAGTTGGATGTATAGGTGGTCGGATAGCGTCTCGACGTCCTCCAGGACGCGCCAGTCGTGGATGGTGCGCGCGAGAGCGGGGCTAGCGAACGTGAGGTCCACTATTGACCCACCCCGCTGCCGCACGCACGTCTGCACCGAACCTCGATTCAGGAGAAGCAGGCCCTGCTCGACCGCCCACTCCTCCACTAACTCACCCCGCGCGTCCGTAGACGGGGAACCCCAAGCCGCAGACTTGGCGTTGAAGTCCCCCAGGACGATCACGGGACGAGGACAGCTGCGACGGACGACCGTGCTCAGCTCCAGGGTGATACTCTCTAGATCTGCGAGAGAAAGGCTGGGGGCGAAATATACCCCCACGACCATGATATCACCCCAGATTGCCGCGACGTAGCCCCGCCCTCGGGTGACGGCCTCGAAGGGAAGGGTGTCGGCGGTAGACCTCCGGATGAGCGCTACCGAGCGGTTGTTGTCGCACACCCAGTCATCCCTGGGTGGCACGAAGAACGGCTCGGCGACGGCGGCCACATCGATCGACCACTGCGCCATGCTCTGGAGCAAGAGATCCTGAGCCCTGGCACAGTGGTTTATGTTGGCTTGGAGAAAACGACGTAGGGCCATTATAAGGTGTCCATGGCCGTCGCCTCCTCCCCAGTCCTCGGCTGATCTTGTGCCGCAGCCGGTGGGTGAACCGGCTGCGAGGAGCTGGTTGCCTTCTTCCTTTCTTTTCTGGCCTTAGCCGGCGGATGAGCCGGCTGTGTCCTGGTAGTGGACCTCGTAGTGGACCTCGCGCAGGCCTTCGACCCGATCTGGTGGTCGGCTGGCTTGTTGGACGCCGCACAGATGACGCAGTGCGGCGTTTTGGCAGGACAAGTGCCAGCCTTGTGACCGGGTTGACCGCAGCGGAAGCACATTTGGCTGCGGTCTACCCCAGCGGTGCACCGTGCCCCCGCATGTCCTCCTTCTAGACAGCGGTAACACCGATAGGGTTTTGGTGGTAAAAGCGCGACCTGCGCCGAGACCCAACCGACTAATATCCTGCCGTCCTTCAGCTTGTTGGCCGCCGCTACGGGACAGGTGACGTGTGTCGTCCCGAGACCGGAGACACCCCGACGTATCGTGCCCGCCTTTACTTGATCCGTCGGGCATCCTCCGGTCCTGGAGATGGCAGCGACGACCTCATCCGCCGTCACCGAGTCATCCAGGCCCGAAATACGCAAAACCACGCATTTAGTAGGCCTGGACACTCGGACGTCGTCTGGTCCTAGTGACGCCCTGAGCTTCTCCGCTAGGGCGTCCGCTTTGGGACCGCTGGTGGTCCCCGAGATCTCCAGGAGGCGACCCCCGGTGGCAGTTGTTTTGCACCGGAGGCCCGTTATGCCGAGATCACTCAACGAGATCTCGGCTTTTGCTTTGGCCAGGATGCCAGCGTACGAGAGACCCCGCTCCTCCGCCCCCGGCTGCAGAGTGAGAGCCACTGCGGTAGAGCGAGGGGTCCTGAGCCTCGCTGTCTGGCGCTTGGCCGCCGCTTTCTCCTTCTGGCGCGCCTTCTTCGATTTTCTGGCAGCGCCCGCAACCGTCCACTCCGCCTCTTTCGCCTCACCGGCCTTTCCTCGAGTGCGCGGCGCCCGTGCCGGTTGGGCGGCACGGGGCGCTGCGGCCTGGCCCACATCTGTCTTTTTGGCCACTTTTCCCCTTTTTTTGATGTTCGTAGTTGCTGCAGCAGCCGGTTGTGCCGGTTGGGCGGCACGGGGCGTTGCGACTTGGGCCGCATACGTCGGCGGCGCCGGTGCGCTGCGATGGTCTGCAGCTAGGGGAGGACGTAGAATCCTCCCCTCGAGCACCGAGAAACGGGCGTTGAAGCTCGCCATCTCCTGACGGATCAGGCGAGTCAACTCCGTCTCCTGCGACGACTGTTGCAGTTGCGGTTGTGGCGTGTCCCTCAGAAGGCCCACCTCCCGCCTGAGGTGTTCGCGGCGGAAGTTGGCCATCTCGGCCTTGAGCTCTTCGTGTTCCTTTCTGAGGACATCCACCTGAGCTGCGAGCTTGGTGTTCTGGGCTCGCAGCAACTCCGTCTCCTCCGTGTTGGTGCGGGTGAGTAGCACCTGGGCGCATTCCAGTATCGAGGCCGTGGCCTCTTTGAGCGCCTTCTGGCTGCAGCCGCTAAGGCCCTTCGAGACCTTGCCCACTCTTCTGATGGCCGCAACCGCGTCTGTCATTTTCCTATTGAGGTCAGAGGCAGGAAGCTCATCTGCCTCGACCCCTGAGAGGGCAGCCTCTCTCGACTCCGACAGGGGGGTGGCTCTGCCTTCCACCACCCTTTTCGTCAGAGCCGCGATCTGCCGCTCGTCCTCTTTGAGTTTATCGGCGGCTGCTGCGGCCTTCGTTGCAGCCGCAGCCTCTCGCCTGGATAGGCCGATACCGGCATACTTGCCGGTAGTAGCGGGCCTCTCTTTCCGTCTCCTCTCTGTGTCGCTCAGTGCCGAATCGGACCCTGAGTCTGCGCTCTCTCTCACGCGTTTGCGTGAGCGTTTGTTGATGCTCACCGCGCTCGCCACGCTCATGCGGCTCGACACGCTATCGGTGTCCGATAGCACGCCCAGCCTCTCCAGTCGTACCACAGGTACCCTCGTCAGATCGGTGTCCAGTATGCTCGCGGTATGGTCGTCAATGGAAATCGGTAGTGCGACTTTGTCCCCCTCATATTTCGATATGGGACTGCCCGATCCGTGAAGCGGATCGGGGAGGGATTGACACCCTCTTGAGGAATAATTTTTTTCGGTAGCACTCATTTTCAAATTTTTGCCGGGGCTGCCGGCGGGATAGAGAAAGGATAGGAGGAGGAAGGAATAAGGATGAGGAAGGGTGGGAAAGGAATGCAGTCGGGACCGATCTACCCCTCGGCCATGCATCCCATCGCGCTGCGAAGCCACTTGGGATTGGGTGGTTTTTTATCTGAGAGGTGTCCTTCCTCTGGGGCCGGGCGGTTAAGCCAAGCCCCCCGACGGCGGCATTGAATCATGCCTCCGTCCGCTGTCCGGCCAACCCGACTCAGCGGACCCGCCGAAAGGTCTGCTCCTCAGTGAACGAGAAGACAGACGAACGAATCCCGCTTAGATGCGCCTGCATCTAAGCAGGTGCGGTCGCGTCTCGACCCCACTACAGAAGTAGGAACAAGAATATTTACAAAGCAAAAATGTACAAACAAAACAAAACACAGCAAACGAAACAAAAGACAAAAATAATAACGAAAACAGAACAAAACAAAACAAATAAGTAAAAGCAAACTCAAATAAGAGGAAAACAAAAGAAAAGAAAAGAAAATAAAATTTACAAAAGAAAAACTCCCCCTTCTTTGCCACGAAGCCGCTCCACAGTCCACACTCTGTTAATAGAGATGTACCGGGAGCGACCCCTGACCCGCCGCGTCAGTCTTAGCCGCGGCCGGCGAGCAAGCTCAAGCCGGCCCCGTTGCCCAGGGTACGCCACGAGGAGGCGACTGACATGTACCCCAACCTAACCTAACCTAACCTAACCTAACCTAACCTAACCTAACCTAACCTAACCTAACCTTTTTTTTTTTTTTTTTTTTTTTGTTTTACTAGGAGGAAATGCATTTACGCATTCCGCCCGGCCGAAGGGGGACCGGGACGGATATGTGGGACTCCCGGGGCAGAAGACCCCGTCCTACCCACTAAAACCTCCTAGAATTTCCGCCTCACCGCAGGCGACAGGGCTACGGGAACGCGCGTGGCTCACCACCGCGGCCCTGCCAGCGGCCGTCGCTGTAAAGGGGCGACTCGCCGCGAAAGGCGCGCCAGGTGTTACGGCGCACCTTCCGTCTCCGCCTCCGTCAGAACCGCGACGGACTCCCCCCGAGTCCGCCGCTGGAGGCCAGGCGGCAGCGGATGTAAAGTTCCGCCGCCGTCCACGCTGTGTCACGTCCGGTTAGGGCATCCGGCCCAGATGGTCACGGCGCCGCCGACCAGGTCTCCGTCGGCGCAGCGGAAGCGAATCGGGATCGTCCTCCCGCCGTCGCTCCGCCTCCTCCTTCGCGGACATTACGGCTTCGCTGAAGACCCGTAATGCCGCCCACGCCTCTTCGCTCGTGACCACCTTTCGAATGAGGGCCGGAAGCGAGATGTCAAATCCGATTATCGTGGACAGGGCTGCGCGAGGCTCCGCCCAAGCTGGGCACTCTGCGCGCGTGTGCTCGGCCGTGTCCACGGCTCCGTCGTCGCAATGTAAACATACCACCGACGGCTCTCTCCCGACCACTTCGCACAGGTATTTTGCGAAGCAGCCGTGCCCGGATATGAGCTGCGTCAGGTGGTACGTCAGTGGGCCGTGCTTACGCTCGACCCACTCTCTCAAAACCGGGCGGATCGCCGCCACGAGTTCCCCACCGGCATCCGGAACTCGTAGCCGATCCTCCCACTTCTCCATGAGGCGGCGTCTCCCCTCCTCCCTCCACTGCTGGACTACTCGCGGGACGAGTCGAGTCCCTCCCGCCCTTGCAGCCTTGGCCCGCCAGTAGACACTCGAGTTGATCTCGGCCTCGAGGTCCCATGGCGGGCTTCCGGACAGCAAGCCGGCCGCGGTGTATGACACCGTCCGGTACGCCCGAGCCGCCCTGAGCGCCATCGCCCGCTGCGGACGTCGCAGCGAGGCGACGTTGCGAGCGCTCAGAGCGTCCGCCCATATCGGCGCACCGTAGAGTGCCATCGAACGCACCACGCCGGAGTACAACCGCCTGCAGGAACTACCCGGTCCCCCGACGTTGGGCAGTATGCGGCCCAACGCTCCGGCTGCAGCCACCAGTCTTGGGGCCAAGCGCCGGAAGTGCTCCTCGAACTTCCACCTGCCATCGAGGACGAGTCCCAGGTACTTCATCGTCGACCCGATGGTGATGGAAGTTCCGCCGACAGTGATCGTCAGCCCTTGAGGTGGCGCGTTCCGAGGTCCGTGGAAGATCAGGGCCTCGGACTTGTGCAAGGCCACCTCAAGGCCCAGAGCACGAATGCGGTGGACCGCATGTGCCACTCCCGCCGTGGCGAGATACGCCGCCTCACGATGGGTGCGGCCGCGGGCCGACACGAGGGTGTCGTCAGCGTAGCAGGTCACGCTGACCCCCCGCAACGTGGCCCCGCGAAGCACCCAATCGTAGCCGATGTTCCACAGTAACGGCCCCAAAACCGAGCCCTGTGGAACACCGCACGTCATGTCCCTCCTGCTAAATCCCTCCATCGTCGGGAACGCAACCGCCCTGCCGGAGAAGTAGTCGGCGATGGTTCGCTGCAGATATCTTGGAACGTTGTGGTACTTCAGGCTCTCGAGTACCACTTCCCAGGGCAGAGTGTTGAAGGCGTTGGAAATATCCAACGACACTGCCAGCAACACCCCACCCCGAGAGACCTCCTCCTCTGCTAGCTCCCTCAGCCTGGCGACTGCGTCGAGAGTAGAGCGGCCCCGGCGAAAGCCGAACTGCGACTCGCTCAGGCCCGGCTCCATGCTGTCGACTAGACGGGCTGCGATGATACGCTCGAAGAGCTTGCCCGCTTCGTCGAGCAGCACGATGGGTCGGTAGGCCGACGGCTGATCGGGGGCTCGTCCCTCCTTGCGGATGAGTACGAGCCTTCCCGTTTTCCACCGATTCGGAAACCTACCCTGAGCCAGGCAGGCGGAAAACAGCCGGCACGTGCCATCGCCCAACTCCTCCAGCGCTATCGCCAGCGCGCGTCCCGGTATCCCGTCAGGCCCGGGGGCTGTCCTTTTCGAACGGAGCTTCAGGACAGCCGCACCCAACTCCGCCTCGGTAACCGGGGACGCATGACCCGCCACCTCCCCGACGTATTCGGGCTCCATCGCCGGTGGGACGAACGCTTCTCTCTCCGGGAAAAGCTCCTCCGCGATTCGTCCCAGAAGCTGCGGCTGGATGGTCGTGGTGAGCGGGGGTGTCCAGGGTCGGAGCTTCTGTCTCACGACCCGATACGGTCTCCCCCACGGATCTGCCTCGAGTGAGGCGAGCCACTCCACCCACGCCGCTTCCTTCGCCTGTGCGATCGCCGTTCGGAGTGATACGCAAGCCTCCCTGTAGGAGGTGTAAAGAGCCTCCTCCAGGTTGTGGTCGCGTATCCGTCTCCTCCTCGACCTGGCGTATCGGCGGCGGGCCGCAACGCACGCTCTCCGCAGCGTCCGCAGTTCCGGGCGCCACCAGTATACACGACGACGTGGAGTCTGAGACTGCACCCTCGGCATCGCCACATCGCAAATGCGGAACAGGGCGGCACCGAGTCGGTCAGCCTCTCGGTCGACCTGGACGACCGGGTCGGAACCGGCGCACCAGGCCTCCACGATGGCCGCCTCTTTCGCCAACTGGCTGTCGAGGCGGCCCAGACTCCACCGCGGACCTTCTGACCGCTCAACAGCGGGCTGGATGACGGGAACCGCGGAGACATCGAATCGGATATATCTATGATCCGACAGAGTCTCCACCCCCGTCTCCACCCTCCAATCCCGAACACGGCGGGCTAGGGCGATGGACGCGAACGTTAAGTCCACGATCGACTCGCCCCGCTGCCGCACGCACGTGCTCTCCGATCCGCTGTTGATCGTCGCGAGCCCCAGTGACACGGCCCACTCCTCTAGCACCTCTCCTCGGGCATCGGTCGCAGGGGAACCCCAAGCCGTGGATTTGGCATTGAAGTCCCCCGCGACTATCACCGGTCTCGGTGAAACCTGCCCGACCAGAGCCCCGACCTCAACCAGCAGTTGTTCGAACTCGGCGAGGCTCCGGTTGGGAGAGGCGTAGACTCCCACGAACGCGCTGCCATGTACGATGGCGGCCACGCACCCTCTGCCTTTGGCGACCCAATCGATCGCAGGGGCGCCGGCGATAGCGGGAGCGACGATGGAAATCACTCCCTCGTGGTCGGATACCCAGTCGTCCCGTAAATGAACGACGTAGGGCTCCGCTACCACTGCCACTCCGATTTGCCACTCCGCCATGCTCTGGACTAGGAGGTCCTGGGCTCTGGCGGAGTGGTTCAAGTTGGCCTGGAGACAACGCAGGGCCATTAGTGTGCGGTCTCCATAGGCTCCTCAGTCCTTAGGGACACGGTGACGGGCCCTTTCGTCACCGCACCTCCCGTTCTTTTGACAGGGCGAGCTTTGCTGCCCTGGCACGCCTTACTGCCCAAGGCGTGCGTCGCCGGTTTACCGGCCGCTGAGCACAGGATGCAGTTCGCTTCAGCGGCGGTGCATTCTCGGGCCTTGTGGTCGGGTTGGCCGCAGCGGAAGCACAAACGGCTGCGGTCCACACCCCTGTCACAAACGGCCCCCATGTGGCCACCCTCCAAGCATTTATAACAGCGGAGCGGCCTCGGTTCGAGCAAAAGGACCCGCGCCGAGATCCACCCCACTCTTATTCTTCCGGACACAAGAATTTTCTTGGCCGCCGCGACTGGACAGCTTAGCCACAGCGACCTGCAGCCGTTAGCGCCCCGGACAACCACGCCCGGCCTTATAGCGCCCTCGGAGCAACCTCCTTCTGTGGCCACCGCTGCCACCACCTCCTCCGACGTCACTGAGTCGTCCAGATCCATGACTCTGATCTCGACGCATTTCGTCGGTCGATGGATCTGGACCTCATCCGGACTCAAGACGTCGCGGAGCTTCGCCGCAAGGGCATCCGCCGACTTCTCCGCGTCGACGGTGCCCGGCGGGATTTCTAGCATCCGCGCTCCAGTGGCCGCTGTCCTGAACCGCACCGCAGTCAAGCCGACCTCGCTCAGCTTGATGCGGCTCTTCGCTTGTTGCAGGACAGTTTCGTACTTCAGGCCCTTCTCCTCGGCACCGGGCTTCAGGGTGATGGTGATCACCGCGGTGCGAGGAGAGCGGAGTTTCCTTCCTGGACGCTTCTCCTTCTTCTCTTTTCTGGCCGCCTTTGCCAATCCCGTTGCCGCCTTAGGCTTCTTGGGCGGCTTGTTCGGCTGTTGGCGAACAACAGCCGCCCAAGATGTTCCGGAGTTACCCGGCCTCGACGCTGGCGGAGGAGCGGTCTTCTTGGCCGCAGCCGCTGCCGCCTCCTGGGCAGCCATGCTGGGCCGTTTTCCCTTCTTTTGGCGTCGGGCCGTGGCAGAGCTCGCGACCGTGTCCGCGGCTTTGGCAGTGGGCGGCTCGACCGGTGCCGTCACCCGTGCTGTCGTAGTCGCAGCTTTTGCCGCCTTGCGGTCTGCAGCCAGCGGAGGCCGCAGCCGAGGCTCCGGAAGGAGGCGACGCTCGATGCCCTCCATCCGGGCGTTCAGCATGTTGCTGAACTGCTCCCGGCTGCACCGCAGCGCCTCCTCCATAATCCTCTTCAGGTTTTCTTCGCTCTGTTCTGGTTTCGCTCGCATCTGGGCCACCTCCCTCCGGAGCTCGGCCAACTGCCCCGAAAGCTGCGCGTTGGCAGCTTCCAGGCGGGCCACCTCCTCAGACATGGTCAGAGCCCTGAGTTCCGCCACCGCACCTTTGATGGTGTCGGCGGCAGTCTTCAGAGCCTTGACGAACGTACCCTTCAGGTTGCCCGATTTGTCGGCAACCTGGAGCACCACGTCGAGCGCCTGCTGGACGGTCGCGTCCAAAGCGGCGGACGTCTTCGGTGCATCCTCGGCATGTGTTTCTGCCTGTCGGTTTCTAGAGCGGGCCGCTCTCTCTTCCAGCGCCAGTTTGGCCGCTTCGTTGTAAGCGGCCAACGCATCCTCCGTTTGGAAGCGATCCGTTTTCGTCTTCGATTTCGCTTCGCGGAGCTCCGCCTGCGACTTCCCTATGCCCACGTATCTTCCGTGGGTAGGCGGTCGGCCACGCCCCCTCTTAGTGGCGGGTTTCAGCCACCTCGCTGAGGATTCTGAGTTTTCACTCAGCTGCCCGCTCGCGTCACTCTCGGAGCCAGAGCAGCTTTCCCCAGCGTGGGTCCGCTTCTCACCCTTCCTCTTCTTCTGTGTCGCCTCCTTAGGTGGTATGTCTCCCGACTCCACCGTTATCATGCTGCAGGCCGACGAGTCCGACTCGGAGAGTCGCACAGGCCGGGCAGCCAGTCCTTCGTTCAAGCCAGGGTCATCGGTTTCAGCGCGCGCCATCGGGGCGCCCACCTCCACCGCCATATCGTCAGTTTCCAATCGTTTAGCACTTCGTTGTCCGTTGTGAGTTTTTGATTTTTGAACTTCCATATAAAATCCCACGAGTATGGGGGAAGTGAAGGTCCGTCCAGGTGGTGCCCCCTGCACCTGGATAAGCCTAGCGTAACTCGTCAAGGGTGTCGGCCGGTACCCTGACGAGGATCGCAGTCACGACTGAACCTCCCATCAGCCATGCATCCCCTCGCGCTGCGTCGCCACTTGGGATTCGGGGTAATTTTTATAGAGGTTTTCTTCCTCGCAGTCCGGCCGGTTAAGGCAAGACCCGCGGTCCTGCACGAAGCCGCGAGACATGTCCACGACACCTCACTGTGCAGGATTACGCGCTACTCCTTCGGTCTCCGAAGGCCAAAAGACCTCGAAGACTCAGCACAAACAATGCTATGTACACGATATTTACAAATTTTAAAATAAAATTACCCTACACCACAACAAACTTACTCCCTAATATATACAAATTAAAATGTATTTACACCAAAACACGTAACGAAAAGTATCAAAATCAAAATAAAACGAAACAAGACGTTACAACACTAACCCCCCCTTTGCCACGAAGCCGCTCGCACAGTCCACTCTGCCAAACAGAGAAGCACCAGGAGCAGTCCGTGGCATCCCTCCGCGTCAGTCTTAGCCGTTGCCGACGAAAAAGTCGTCGACACCGTTGCCCAGGGTACGCCACGAGGAGGCGACTGACATGCACCCCAACCTAACCTTTTTTTTTTTTTTTTTTTTTTTTTTTGTTTTACTAGGAGGAAATGCATTTACGCATTCCGCCCGGCCGAAGGGGGACCGGGTCGGATATGTGGGACTCCCGGGGCAGAAGGCCCCGTCCTACCCACTAAAACCTCCTAGAATTTCCGCCTCACCGCAGGCGACAGGGCTACGGGAACGCGCGTGGCTCACCACCGCGGCCCTGCCAGCGGCCGTCGCTGTAAAGGGGCGACTCGCCGCGAAAGGCGCGCCAGGTGTTACGGCGCACCTTCCGTCTCCGCCTCCGTCAGAACCGCGACGGACTCCCCCCGAGTCCGCCGCTGGAGGCTAGGCGGCAGCGGATGTAAAGTTCCGCCGCCGTCCACACTTTGTCACGTCCGGGTTAATGCGCCCGGCCCAGATGGTCACGGCGCCGCCGACCAGGTCTCCGTCGGCGCAGCGGAAGCGAGTCGGGATCGTCCTCCCGCCGTCGCTCCGCCTCCTCCTTCGCGGACATTACGGCTTCGCTGAAGACCCGTAATGCCGCCCACGCCTCTTCGCTCGTGACCACCTTTCGAATAAGGGCCGGAAGCGAAATGTCAGGTCCAATGGCCGTGGACAGGGCTGCGCGAGGCTCCGCCCAGGCTGGGCACTCTGCGCGCGTGTGCTCGGCCGTGTCCACGGCTCCGTCGTCGCAGTGTAAACATACCACCGACGGCTCTCTCCCGACCACTTCGCACAGGTATTTTGCGAAGCAGCCGTGCCCGGATATGAGCTGCGTCAGGTGGTACGTCAGTGGGCCGTGCTTACGCTCGACCCACTCTCTCAAGACCGGGCGGATCGCCGCCACGAGTTCCCCACCGGCATCCGGAACTCGTAGCCGATCCTCCCACTTCTCCATGAGGCGGCGTCTTCCCTCCTCCCTCCACTGCTGGACTACTCGCGGGACGAGTCGAGTCCCTCCCGCCCTTGCAGCCTTGGCCCGCCAGTAGACACTCGAGTTGATCTCGGCCTCGAGGTCCCATGGCGGGCTTCCGGACAGCAAGCCGGCCGCGGTGTATGACACCGTCCGGTACGCCCGAGCCGCCCTGAGCGCCATCGCCCGCTGCGGACGTCGCAGCGAGGCGACGTTGCGAGCGCTCAGAGCGTCCGCCCATATCGGCGCACCGTAGAGTGCCATCGAACGCACCACGCCGGAGTACAACCGCCTGCAGGAACCACCCGGTCCCCCGACGTTGGGCAATATGCGGCCCAACGCTCCGGCTGCAGCCACCAGTCTTGGGGCCAAGCGCCGGAAGTGCTCCTCGAACTTCCACCTGCCATCGAGGACGAGTCCCAGGTACTTCATCGTCGACCCGATGGTGATGGAAGTTCCGCCGACAGTGATCGTCAGCCCTTGAGGTGGCGCGTTCCGAGGTCCGTGGAAGATGAGGGCCTCGGACTTGTGCAAGGCCACCTCAAGGCCCAGAGCACGAATGCGGTGGACCGCATGCGCCACTCCCGCCGTGGCGAGATACGCCGCCTCACGATGGGTGCTGCCGCGGGCCGACACGAGGGTGTCGTCAGCGTAGCAGGTCACGCTGACCCCCCGCAACGTGGCCCCGCGAAGCACCCAATCGTAGCCGATGTTCCACAGTAACGGCCCCAAAACCGAGCCCTGTGGAACACCGCACGTCATGTCCCTCCTGCTAAATCCCTCCATCGTCGGGAACGCAACCGCCCTGCCGGAGAAGTAGTCGGCGATGGTCCGCTGCAGATATCTTGGAACGTTGTGGTACTTCAGGCTCTCGAGTACCACTTCCCAGGGCAGAGTGTTGAAGGCGTTGGAAATATCCAACGACACTGCCAGCAACACCCCACCCCGAGAAACCTCCTCCTCTGCTAGCTCCCTCAGCCTGGCGACTGCGTCGAGAGTAGAGCGGCCCCGGCGAAAGCCGAACTGCGACTCGCTCAGGCCCGGCTCCATGCTGTCGACTAGACGGGCTGCGATGATACGCTCAAAGAGCTTGCCCGCTTCGTCGAGCAGCACGATACCCCAACCTAACCTAACCTAACCTAACCTTTTTTTTTTTTTTTTTTTTTTTTTTTGTTTTACTAGGAGGAAATGCATTTACGCATTCCGCCCGGCCGAAGGGGGACCGGGTCGGATATGTGGGACTCCCGGGGCAGAAGGCCCCGTCCTACCCACTAAAACCTCCTAGAATTTCCGCCTCACCGCAGGCGACAGGGCTACGGGAACGCGCGTGGCTCACCACCGCGGCCCTGCCAGCGGCCGTCGCTGTAAAGGGGCGACTCGCCGCGAAAGGCGCGCCAGGTGTTACGGCGCACCTTCCGTCTCCGCCTCCGTCAGAACCGCGACGGACTCCCCCCGAGTCCGCCGCTGGAGGCTAGGCGGCAGCGGATGTAAAGTTCCGCCGCCGTCCACACTGTGTCACGTCCGGGTTAATGCGTCCGGCCCAGATGGTCACGGCGCCGCCGACCAGGTCTCCGTCGGCGCAGCGGAAGCGAATCGGGATCGTCCTCCCGCCGTCGCTCCGCCTCCTCCTTCGCGGACATTACGGCTTCGCTGAAGACCCGTAATGCCGCCCACGCCTCTTCGCTCGTGACCACCTTTCGAATAAGGGCCGGAAGCGAGATGTCAGGTCCGATTATCGTGGACAGGGCTGCGCGAGGCTCCGCCCAGGCTGGGCACTCTGCGCGCGTGTGCTCGGCCGTGTCCACGGCTCCGTCGTCGCAGTGTAAACATACCACCGACGGCTCTCTCCCGACCACTTCGCACAGGTATTTTGCGAAGCAGCCGTGCCCGGATATGAGCTGCGTCAGGTGGTACGTCAGTGGGCCGTGCTTACGCTCGACCCACTCTCTCAAGACCGGGCGGATCGCCGCCACGAGTTCCCCACCGGCATCCGGAACTCGTAGCCGATCCTCCCACTTCTCCATGAGGCGGCGTCTTCCCTCCTCCCTCCACTGCTGGACTACTCGCGGGACGAGTCGAGTCCCTCCCGCCCTTGCAGCCTTGGCCCGCCAGTAGACACTCGAGTTGATCTCGGCCTCGAGGTCCCATGGCGGGCTTCCGGACAGCAAGCCGGCCGCGGTGTATGACACCGTCCGGTACGCCCGAGCCGCCCTGAGCGCCATCGCCCGCTGCGGACGTCGCAGCGAGGCGACGTTGCGAGCGCTCAGAGCGTCCGCCCATATCGGCGCACCGTAGAGTGCCATCGAACGCACCACGCCGGAGTACAACCGCCTGCAGGAACCACCCGGTCCCCCGACGTTGGGCAATATGCGGCCCAACGCTCCGGCTGCAGCCACCAGTCTTGGGGCCAAGCGCCGGAAGTGCTCCTCGAACTTCCACCTGCCATCGAGGACGAGTCCTAGGTACTTCATCGTCGACCCGATGGTGATGGAAGTTCCGCCGACAGTGATCGTCAGCCCTTGAGGTGGCGCGTTCCGAGGTCCGTGGAAGATCAGGGCCTCGGACTTGTGCAAGGCCACCTCAAGGCCCAGAGCACGAATGCGGTGGACCGCATGCGCCACTCCCGCCGTGGCGAGATACGCCGCCTCACGATGGGTGCTGCCGCGGGCCGACACGAGGGTGTCGTCAGCGTAGCAGGTCACGCTGACCCCCCGCAACGTGGCCCCGCGAAGCACCCAATCGTAGCCGATGTTCCACAGTAACGGCCCCAAAACCGAGCCCTGTGGAACACCGCACGTCATGTCCCTCCTGCTAAATCCCTCCGTCGTCGGGAACGCAACCGCCCTGCCGGAGAAGTAGTCGGCGATGGTTCGCTGCAGATATCCTGGAACGTTGTGGTACTTCAGGCTCTCGAGTACCACTTCCCAGGGCAGAGTGTTGAAGGCGTTGGAAATATCCAACGACACTGCCAGCAACACCCCACCCCGAGAGACCTCCTCCTCTGCTAGCTCCCTCAGCCTGGCGACTGCGTCGAGAGTAGAGCGGCCCCGGCGAAAGCCGAACTGCGACTCGCTCAGGCCCGGCTCCATGCTGTCGACTAGACGGGCTGCGATGATACGCTCAAAGAGCTTGCCCGCTTCGTCGAGCAGCACGATGGGTCGGTAGGCCGACGGCTGATCGGGGGCTCGTCCCTCCTTGCGGATGAGTACGAGCCTTCCCGTTTTCCACCGATTCGGAAACCTACCCTGAGCCAGGCAGGCGGAAAACAGCCGGCACGTGCCATCGCCCAACTCCTCCAGCGCGATCGCCAGCGCGCGTCCCGGTATCCCGTCAGGCCCGGGGGCTGTCCTTTTCGAACGGAGCTTCAGGACAGCCGCACCCAACTCCGCCTCGGTAACCGGGGACGCATGACCCGCCACCTCCCCGAACCTTTTTTTTTTTTTTTTTTTTTTTTTCCGGTTGGAAAATCCTCGATGGAGTCCCTCCGCCCCGGGGGAGGGGCGAAGGGGACTGTCAGACTCCTACTGACTAAAAACCAACCCGTGTCCTCCAGGTACCCGTGCGTCGGAAGGGCGGGAATCGCCGAAGCATTCGTCGCTACCCCCCCGACGGGTATTGGCTCGCCAGGTGGTCGGGCGAGCCCCGTCACCCACTGCGGCTGTCACCCCGGCCGCAGGACTCCATCACGAGGCGCGCGTGCGGAACACGACGCCGCCGCCTCGAGGCCTGCTGCTGATCGGACGACGAGACGCCCCGAGTCTGTCGTCCGCAGGCCACGCCCTAGGGTGGTCGAAGGTCGGCCACCCTACGACGCCCAGTTCGTCTGCTGCGAGAGGGGAGAGAGGAGGCAGCCTCTCTCTCCCTTTCCGCCGCCTCCTTTGCGAGCATCACGCCCTCGCAGAAGGTGGCGACGGCACTCCACCCTGCCTCGCTCCGAACCATCGTTGAGACGACAGCCGGAAGCGAGAGGTTTCCCGCAGCACCTACGGCCGCGACGAGATCGCGGCGCTGCTCAGCCCAAGCTGGGCACTCCGCCAACGTGTGCAACGCCGTATCGTCGCGACAATCGCCACAATGGTGGCACTGGGACGTCGGCTCCCGGCCTATGCGACACAGGTACTTCCCGAAGCACCCGTGTCCGGTAAGCACCTGCGTCAGCCGGAAGCTGAGGGCGCCGTGGCTCCTGTTGAGCCACTCCTTCAGAACGGGCCTCACCGCCGCTACGGCGGCGGCTTGCCCCGCCGTGGGTAGCGCCAGACGCGTCTGCCACTCCGCTACTAGGACCTGGCGAAGCTCTGCCCTGCGTGCCTCGATCTGTCGAGGCACCAGGCGCTGGCCTCGCTCGGCCGCCTCCGCGCGCCGCCAATAGAGCGACGCGAGGAGCTTTGCCTCGAGGTCCCAGGGCGGGGATCCGGCCAGGAGACTCGCTGCCTCGAAGGAGATCGTACGGTATCCCCTTATCATCCTGACGGCCATCGCGCGCTGCGGTCTTCTCAGCACGGCGATGTTTCGGGCCGTCAGGGCATCCGTCCACACTGGCGCGGCGTATAGCGCCATCGACCGTACGACCCCCATATAGAGCCTCCTGCACGAGGAGTTGGGTCCCCCGAGGTTGGGCAGCAAGCGCGAGAGCGCTGAAGCGGCGCCCAACAAACGGGGGGCGAGCCGTGTAAAGTGCGGCCCGAAGTTCCACCGACTGTCGAGGACGAGTCCTAGATATTTCATCGTCGACTCTACAGCGATGGATACCCCTCCCACGATGATGCTGGAACCGGGAGGCGGCTTCGTCCTCGGCCCGTGAAAACACAGGGCCTCCGACTTGTGCAATGCCACCTCCAAGCCCAGCCGCCGGATCCTACCCACGACGTGCGCGACACCAGCAGTCGCGCGTATGGCCGCCTGCCGGTACGTTTTCCCTCTCGCTGTGACGAGCGTGTCGTCGGCGTAACAAATGACGCCGACGCCGTGGAGAAACGCACCGCGCAGAGCCCAGTCGTACCCCACGTTCCACAGGAGTGGTCCCAGAACGGAACCCTGCGGAACGCCGCACGACGTCTCTCTCCGACCCCATCCTTCTCGACCCGGGTACACGACCGCTCGCCCCGACAGGTAAGCCGCGATCATGCGTTGGAGGTAGCGCGGCACTCCATGGTACCGGAGTGCCTCCCTGATGGTATTCCAGGGCAAGGTGTTGAAAGCGTTGGCGATGTCGAGCGACACCGCCAAGACCACCTCACCCCGGGCGACTGCCTCCTCCGCGAGGGCCTTCACGCGCATGATCGCGTCCACCGTCGAGCGCCCCTGGCGGAAACCGAATTGGTTATTCGCCAAATCCGGTCCCACCCTGGTCATGTGCTGAACGAGGCGACTGGCGATGATGCGCTCGAAGATCTTGCACACCTCGTCCAGCAACACGATCGGTCGGTATGCAGATGGTGAGTCCGCGGGCCGCCCCTCCTTCCTGATCAAGACCAGTTTCCCCGTCTTCCATCGGCTTGGAAACTGGCCTCGCTCCAGGCAGGCGCTCAGGAGCCCAGATAGACGTGGCCCGAGGTGCCTCATGGCGAGGACCCATGCACGGCCCGGGATGCCGTCGGGGCCTGGGGCGGTGTTTTTGATGCGAGCCGCCGCGACTCTCATCTCCGCCAGGGTCACCTCGGGCACGTCGTCGTTGTCGTCGTCGTCTTCCGCGTCGGGCACGTTCCGAGGCGGAACCATAGCCGGTGGTGTGTGCTCCGGTCTTGTTGGAAATAATACACTCACTACTTCCTCCAGCAGCTGTGGCTGGAGACTCCGGGACAGTGGGGGAGCCCACTGGCGCAACTTGCCCCTCACCATCAGGTAGGGGCGTCCCCATGGATCTAGGTCCAGAGTCTCCAGTAACTCGCCGTTGGCCCGGGCCTTGGCCTGGACGATGGCCAGCTGGAGTGCGCTCTTCGCCTCCCTGTAGCGAGTGTATAGTTCCGCCTCTTCTCTCTCCTGTTCGACCGCCGCTGTAAAGGGGCGGCGGCGACTTCTTCGTCGTCGGCGGCACCTTGCGTACCGGCGTCGCACCTGTACACAATTGATGCGCAGCTGCGCGATCGACTGCGCCCACCAGTATACTTGGCGCCTGGATGGTATCGGCCGGACTCGGGGCATGCCAGCGTCGCAGATGTGCGACATGCTCTCCTGGAACCACTCCGCCTCCTCGTCGATGTCTGTAGGTCTGCCTGGAGCATCCAGCCAGGCCTTGACGATTGAGGCCTCCAGGAGAGCCTCCCTGTCGAGCCGTTTCAGCGCCCAGCGCGGACCGTCTCCGGCGCCTGCCGGGGCCGCTTGAACCGGCCTGATCGAGGTTCGGGCGGAGACGCTTAGTTGGATGTATAGGTGGTCGGATAGCGTCTCGACGTCCTCCAGGACGCGCCAGTCGTGGATGGTGCGCGCGAGAGCGGGGCTAGCGAACGTGAGGTCCACTATTGACCCACCCCGCTGCCGCACGCACGTCTGCACCGAACCTCGATTCAGGAGAAGCAGGCCCTGCTCGACCGCCCACTCCTCCACTAACTCACCCCGCGCGTCCGTAGACGGGGAACCCCAAGCCGCAGACTTGGCGTTGAAGTCCCCCAGGACGATCACGGGACGAGGACAGCCGCGACGGACGACCGTGCTCAACTCCAGGGTGATACTCTCTAGATCTGCGAGAGAAAGGCTGGGGGCGAAATATACCCCCACGACCATGATATCACCCCAGATTGCCGCGACGTAGCCCCGCCCTCGGGTGACGGCCTCGAAGGGAAGGGTGTCGGCGGTAGACCTCCGGATGAGCGCTACCGAGCGGTTGTTGTCGCACACCCAGTCATCCCTGGGTGGCACGAAGAACGGCTCGGCGACGGCGGCCACATCGATCGACCACTGCGCCATGCTCTGGAGCAAGAGATCCTGAGCCCTGGCACAGTGGTTTATGTTGGCTTGGAGAAAACGACGTAGGGCCATTATAAGGTGTCCATGGCCGTCGCCTCCTCCCCAGTCCTCGGCTGATCTTGTGCCGCAGCCGGTGGGTGAACCGGCTGCGAGGAGCTGGTTGCCTTCTTCCTTTCTTTTCTGGCCTTAGCCGGCGGATGAGCCGGCTGTGTCCTGGTAGTGGACCTCGTAGTGGACCTCGCGCAGGCCTTCGACCCGATCTGGTGGTCGGCTGGCTTGTTGGACGCCGCACAGATGACGCAGTGCGGCGTTTTGGCAGGACAAGTGCCAGCCTTGTGACCGGGTTGACCGCAGCGGAAGCACATTTGGCTGCGGTCTACCCCAGCGGTGCACCGTGCCCCCGCATGTCCTCCTTCTAGACAGCGGTAACACCGATAGGGTTTTGGTGGTAAAAGCGCGACCTGCGCCGAGACCCAACCGACTAATATCCTGCCGTCCTTCAGTTTGTTGGCCGCCGCTACGGGACAGGTGACGTGTGTCGTCCCGAGACCGGAGACACCCCGACGTATCGTGCCCGCCTTTACTTGATCCGTCGGGCATCCTCCGGTCCTGGAGATGGCAGCGACGACCTCATCCGCCGTCACCGAGTCATCCAGGCCCGAAATACGCAAAACCACGCATTTAGTAGGCCTGGACACTCGGACGTCGTCTGGTCCTAGTGACGCCCTGAGCTTCTCCGCTAGGGCGTCCGCTTTGGGACCGCTGGTGGTCCCCGAGATCTCCAGGAGGCGACCCCCGGTGGCAGTTGTTTTGCACCGGAGGCCCGTTATGCCGAGATCACTCAGCGAGATCTCGGCTTTTGCTTTGGCCAGGATGCCAGCGTACGAGAGACCCCGCTCCTCCGCCCCCGGCTGCAGAGTGAGAGCCACTGCGGTAGAGCGAGGGGTCCTGAGCCTCGCTGTCTGGCGCTTGGCCGCCGCTTTCTCCTTCTGGCGCGCCTTCTTCGATTTTCTGGCAGCGCCCGCAACCGTCCACTCCGCCTCTTTCGCCTCACCGGCCTTTCCTCGAGTGCGCGGCGCCCGTGCCGGTTGGGCGGCACGGGGCGCTGCGGCCTGGGCCACATCTGTCTTTTTGGCCACTTTTCCCCTTTTTTTGATGTTCGTAGTTGCTGCAGCAGCCGGTTGTGCCGGTTGGGCGGCACGGGGCGTTGCGACTTGGGCCGCATACGTCGGCGGCGCCGGTGCGCTGCGATGGTCTGCAGCTAGGGGAGGACGTAGAATCCTCCCCTCGAGCACCGAGAAACGGGCGTTGAAGCTCGCCATCTCCTGACGGATCAGGCGAGTCAACTCCGTCTCCTGCGACGACTGTTGCAGTTGCGGTTGTGGCGTGTCCCTCAGAAGGCCCACCTCCCGCCTGAGGTGTTCGCGGCGGAAGTTGGCCATCTCGGCCTTGAGCTCTTCGTGTTCCTTTCTGAGGACATCCACCTGAGCTGCGAGCTTGGTGTTCTGGGCTCGCAGCAGCTCCGTCTCCTCCGTGTTGGTGCGGGTGAGTAGCACCTGGGCGCATTCCAGTATCGAGGCCGTGGCCTCTTTGAGCGCCTTCTGGCTGCAGCCGCTAAGGCCCTTCGAGACCTTGCCCACTCTTCTGATGGCCGCAACCGCGTCTGTCATTTTCCTATTGAGGTCAGAGGCAGGAAGCTCATCTGCCTCGACCCCTGAGAGGGCAGCCTCTCTCGACTCCGACAGGGGGGTGGCTCTGCCTTCCACCACCCTTTTCGTCAGAGCCGCGATCTGCCGCTCGTCCTCTTTGAGTTTATCGGCGGCTGCTGCGGCCTTCGTTGCAGCCGCAGCCTCTCGCCTGGATAGGCCGATACCGGCATACTTGCCGGTAGTAGCGGGCCTCTCTTTCCGTCTCCTCTCCGAGTCGCTCAGTGCCGAATCGGACCCTGAGTCTGCGCTCTCTCTCACGCGTTTGCGTGAGCGTTTGTTGATGCTCACCGCGCTCGCCACGCTCATGCGGCTCGACACGCTATCGGTGTCCGAAAGCACGCCCAGCCTCTCCAGTCGTACCACAGGTACTCTCGTCAGATCGGTGTCCAGTATGCTCGCGGTATGGTCGTCAATGGAAATCGGTAGTGCGACTTTGAACCTAACCTAACCTAACCTAACCTAACCTAACCTAACCTAACCTAACCTAACCTAACCTAACCTAACCTAACCTTTTTTTTTTTTTTTTTTTTTTTTTTTTTTCGGTTGGAAAATCCTCGATGGAGTCCCTCCGCCCCGGGGGAGGGGCGAAGGGGACTGTCAGACTCCTACTGACTAAAAACCAACCCGTGTCCTCCAGGTACCCGTGCGTCGGAAGGGCGGGAATCGCCGAAGCATTCGTCGCTACCCCCCCGACGGGTATTGGCTCGCCAGGTGGTCGGGCGAGCCCCGTCACCCACTGCGGCTGTCACCCCGGCCGCAGGACTCCATCACGAGGCGCGCGTGCGGAACACGACGCCGCCGCCTCGAGGCCTGCTGCTGATCGGACGACGAGACGCCCCGAGTCTGTCGTCCGCAGGCCACGCCCTAGGGTGGTCGAAGGTCGGCCACCCTACGACGCCCAGTTCGTCTGCTGCGAGAGGGGAGAGAGGAGGCAGCCTCTCTCTCCCTTTCCGCCGCCTCCTTTGCGAGCATCACGCCCTCGCAGAAGGTGGCGACGGCACTCCACCCTGCCTCGCTCCGAACCATCGTTGAGACGACAGCCGGAAGCGAGAGGTTTCCCGCAGCACCTACGGCCGCGACGAGATCGCGGCGCTGCTCAGCCCAAGCTGGGCACTCCGCCAACGTGTGCAACGCCGTATCGTCGCGACAATCGCCACAATGGTGGCACTGGGACGTCGGCTCCCGGCCTATGCGACACAGGTACTTCCCGAAGCACCCGTGTCCGGTAAGCACCTGCGTCAGCCGGAAGCTGAGGGCGCCGTGGCTCCTGTTGAGCCACTCCTTCATAACGGGCCTCACCGCCGCTACGGCGGCGGCTTGCCCCGCCGTGGGTAGCGCCAGACGCGTCTGCCACTCCGCTACTAGGACCTGGCGAAGCTCTGCCCTGCGTGCCTCGATCTGTCGAGGCACCAGGCGCTCGCCTCGCTCGGCCGCCTCCGCGCGCCGCCAATAGAGCGACGCGAGGAGCTTTGCCTCGAGGTCCCAGGGCGGGGATCCGGCCAGGAGACTCGCTGCCTCGAAGGAGATCGTACGGTATCCCCTTATCATCCTGACGGCCATCGCGCGCTGCGGTCTTCTCAGCACGGCGATGTTTCGGGCCGTCAGGGCATCCGTCCACACTGGCGCGGCGTATAGCGCCATCGACCGTACGACCCCCATATAGAGCCTCCTGCACGAGGAGTTGGGTCCCCCGAGGTTGGGCAGCAAGCGCGAGAGCGCTGAAGCGGCGCCCAACAAACGGGGGGCGAGCCGTGTAAAGTGCGGCCCGAAGTTCCACCGACTGTCGAGGACGAGTCCTAGATATTTCATCGTCGACTCTACAGCGATGGATACCCCTCCCACGATGATGCTGGAACCGGGAGGCGGCTTCGTCCTCGGCCCGTGAAAACACAGGGCCTCCGACTTGTGCAATGCCACCTCCAAGCCCAGCCGCCGGATCCTACCCACGACGTGCGCGACACCAGCAGTCGCGCGTATGGCCGCCTGCCGGTACGTTTTCCCTCTCGCTGTGACGAGCGTGTCGTCGGCGTAACAAATGACGCCGACGCCGTGGAGAAACGCACCGCGCAGAGCCCAGTCGTACCCCACGTTCCACAGGAGTGGTCCCAGAACGGAACCCTGCGGAACGCCGCACGACGTCTCTCTCCGACCCCATCCTTCTCGACCCGGGTACACGACCGCTCGCCCCGACAGGTAAGCCGCGACCATGCGTTGGAGGTAGCGCGGCACTCCATGGTACCGGAGTGCCTCCCTGATGGTATTCCAGGGCAAGGTGTTGAAAGCGTTGGCGATGTCGAGCGACACCGCCAAGACCACCTCACCCCGGGCGACTGCCTCCTCCGCGAGGGCCTTCACGCGCATGATCGCGTCCACCGTCGAGCGCCCCTGGCGGAAACCGAATTGGTTATTCGCCAAATCCGGTCCCACCCTGGTCATGTGCTGAACGAGGCGACTGGCGATGATGCGCTCGAAGATCTTGCACACCTCGTCCAGCAACACGATCGGTCGGTATGCAGATGGTGAGTCCGCGGGCCGCCCCTCCTTCCTGATCAAGACCAGTTTCCCCGTCTTCCATCGGCTTGGAAACTGGCCTCGCTCCAGACAGGCGCTCAGGAGCCCAGATAGACGTGGCCCGAGGTGCCTCATGGCGAGGACCCATGCACGGCCCGGGATGCCGTCGGGGCCTGGGGCGGTGTTTTTGATGCGAGCCGCCGCGACTCTCATCTCCGCCAGGGTCACCTCGGGCACGTCGTCGTTGTCGTCGTCGTCTTCCGCGTCGGGCACGTTCCGAGGCGGAACCATAGCCGGTGGTGTGTGCTCCGGTCTTGTTGGAAATAATACACTCACTACTTCCTCCAGCAGCTGTGGCTGGAGACTCCGGGACAGTGGGGGAGCCCACTGGCGCAACTTGCCCCTCACCATCAGGTAGGGGCGTCCCCATGGATCTAGGTCCAGAGTCTCCAGTAACTCGCCGTTGGCCTGGGCCTTGGCCTGGACGATGGCCAGCTGGAGTGCGCTCTTCGCCTCCCTGTAGCGAGTGTATAGTTCCGCCTCTTCTCTCTCCTGTTCGACCGCCGCTGTAAAGGGGCGGCGGCGACTTCTTCGTCGTCGGCGGCACCTTGCGTACCGGCGTCGCACCTGTACACAATTGATGCGCAGCTGCGCGATCGACTGCGCCCACCAGTATACTTGGCGCCTGGATGGTATCGGCCGGACTCGGGGCATGCCAGCGTCGCAGATGTGCGACATGCTCTCCTGGAACCACTCCGCCTCCTCGTCGATGTCTGTAGGTCTGCCTGGAGCATCCAGCCAGGCCTTGACGATTGAGGCCTCCAGGAGAGCCTCCCTGTCGAGCCGTTTCAGCGCCCAGCGCGGACCGTCTCCGGCGCCTGCCGGGGCCGCTTGAACCGGCCCGATCGAGGTTCGGGCGGAGACGCTTAGTTGGATGTATAGGTGGTCGGATAGCGTCTCGACGTCCTCCAGGACGCGCCAGTCGTGGATGGTGCGCGCGAGAGCGGGGCTAGCGAACGTGAGGTCCACTATTGACCCACCCCGCTGCCGCACGCACGTCTGCACCGAACCTCGATTCAGGAGAAGCAGGCCCTGCTCGACCGCCCACTCCTCCACTAACTCACCCCGCGCGTCCGTAGACGGGGAACCCCAAGCCGCAGACTTGGCGTTGAAGTCCCCCAGGACGATCACGGGACGAGGACAGCTGCGACGGACGACCGTGCTCAGCTCCAGGGTGATACTCTCTAGATCTGCGAGAGAAAGGCTGGGGGCGAAATATACCCCCACGACCATGATATCACCCCAGATTGCCGCGACGTAGCCCCGCCCTCGGGTGACGGCCTCGAAGGGAAGGGTGTCGGCGGTAGACCTCCGGATGAGCGCTACCGAGCGGTTGTTGTCGCACACCCAGTCATCCCTGGGTGGCACGAAGAACGGCTCGGCGACGGCGGCCACATCGATCGACCACTGCGCCATGCTCTGGAGCAAGAGATCCTGAGCCCTGGCACAGTGGTTTATGTTGGCTTGGAGAAAACGACGTAGGGCCATTATAAGGTGTCCATGGCCGTCGCCTCCTCCCCAGTCCTCGGCTGATCTTGTGCCGCAGCCGGTGGGTGAACCGGCTGCGAGGAGCTGGTTGCCTTCTTCCTTTCTTTTCTGGCCTTAGCCGGCGGATGAGCCGGCTGTGTCCTGGTAGTGGACCTCGTAGTGGACCTCGCGCAGGCCTTCGACCCGATCTGGTGGTCGGCTGGCTTGTTGGACGCCGCACAGATGACGCAGTGCGGCGTTTTGGCAGGACAAGTGCCAGCCTTGTGACCGGGTTGACCGCAGCGGAAGCACATTTGGCTGCGGTCTACCCCAGCGGTGCACCGTGCCCCCGCATGTCCTCCTTCTAGACAGCGGTAACACCGATAGGGTTTTGGTGGTAAAAGCGCGACCTGCGCCGAGACCCAACCGACTAATATCCTGCCGTCCTTCAGCTTGTTGGCCGCCGCTACGGGACAGGTGACGTGTGTCGTCCCGAGACCGGAGACACCCCGACGTATCGTGCCCGCCTTTACTTGATCCGTCGGGCATCCTCCGGTCCTGGAGATGGCAGCGACGACCTCATCCGCCGTCACCGAGTCATCCAGGCCCGAAATACGCAAAACCACGCATTTAGTAGGCCTGGACACTCGGACGTCGTCTGGTCCTAGTGACGCCCTGAGCTTCTCCGCTAGGGCGTCCGCTTTGGGACCGCTGGTGGTCCCCGAGATCTCCAGGAGGCGACCCCCGGTGGCAGTTGTTTTGCACCGGAGGCCCGTTATGCCGAGATCACTCAACGAGATCTCGGCTTTTGCTTTGGCCAGGATGCCAGCGTACGAGAGACCCCGCTCCTCCGCCCCCGGCTGCAGAGTGAGAGCCACTGCGGTAGAGCGAGGGGTCCTGAGCCTCGCTGTCTGGCGCTTGGCCGCCGCTTTCTCCTTCTGGCGCGCCTTCTTCGATTTTCTGGCAGCGCCCGCAACCGTCCACTCCGCCTCTTTCGCCTCACCGGCCTTTCCTCGAGTGCGCGGCGCCCGTGCCGGTTGGGCGGCACGGGGCGCTGCGGCCTGGCCCACATCTGTCTTTTTGGCCACTTTTCCCCTTTTTTTGATGTTCGTAGTTGCTGCAGCAGCCGGTTGTGCCGGTTGGGCGGCACGGGGCGTTGCGACTTGGGCCGCATACGTCGGCGGCGCCGGTGCGCTGCGATGGTCTGCAGCTAGGGGAGGACGTAGAATCCTCCCCTCGAGCACCGAGAAACGGGCGTTGAAGCTCGCCATCTCCTGACGGATCAGGCGAGTCAACTCCGTCTCCTGCGACGACTGTTGCAGTTGCGGTTGTGGCGTGTCCCTCAGAAGGCCCACCTCCCGCCTGAGGTGTTCGCGGCGGAAGTTGGCCATCTCGGCCTTGAGCTCTTCGTGTTCCTTTCTGAGGACATCCACCTGAGCTGCGAGCTTGGTGTTCTGGGCTCGCAGCAACTCCGTCTCCTCCGTGTTGGTGCGGGTGAGTAGCACCTGGGCGCATTCCAGTATCGAGGCCGTGGCCTCTTTGAGCGCCTTCTGGCTGCAGCCGCTAAGGCCCTTCGAGACCTTGCCCACTCTTCTGATGGCCGCAACCGCGTCTGTCATTTTCCTATTGAGGTCAGAGGCAGGAAGCTCATCTGCCTCGACCCCTGAGAGGGCAGCCTCTCTCGACTCCGACAGGGGGGTGGCTCTGCCTTCCACCACCCTTTTCGTCAGAGCCGCGATCTGCCGCTCGTCCTCTTTGAGTTTATCGGCGGCTGCTGCGGCCTTCGTTGCAGCCGCAGCCTCTCGCCTGGATAGGCCGATACCGGCATACTTGCCGGTAGTAGCGGGCCTCTCTTTCCGTCTCCTCTCTGTGTCGCTCAGTGCCGAATCGGACCCTGAGTCTGCGCTCTCTCTCACGCGTTTGCGTGAGCGTTTGTTGATGCTCACCGCGCTCGCCACGCTCATGCGGCTCGACACGCTATCGGTGTCCGATAGCACGCCCAGCCTCTCCAGTCGTACCACAGGTACCCTCGTCAGATCGGTGTCCAGTATGCTCGCGGTATGGTCGTCAATGGAAATCGGTAGTGCGACTTTGTCCCCCTCATATTTCGATATGGGACTGCCCGATCCGTGAAGCGGATCGGGGAGGGATTGACACCCTCTTGAGGAATAATTTTTTTCGGTAGCACTCATTTTCAAATTTTTGCCGGGGCTGCCGGCGGGATAGAGAAAGGATAGGAGGAGGAAGGAATAAGGATGAGGAAGGGTGGGAAAGGAATGCAGTCGGGACCGATCTACCCCTCGGCCATGCATCCCATCGCGCTGCGAAGCCACTTGGGATTGGGTGGTTTTTTATCTGAGAGGTGTCCTTCCTCTGGGGCCGGGCGGTTAAGCCAAGCCCCCCGACGGCGGCATTGAATCATGCCTCCGTCCGCTGTCCGGCCAACCCGACTCAGCGGACCCGCCGAAAGGTCTGCTCCTCAGTGAACGAGAAGACAGACGAACGAATCCCGCTTAGATGCGCCTGCATCTAAGCAGGTGCGGTCGCGTCTCGACCCCACTACAGAAGTAGGAACAAGAATATTTACAAAGCAAAAATGTACAAACAAAACAAAACACAGCAAACGAAACAAAAGACAAAAATAATAACGAAAACAGAACAAAACAAAACAAATAAGTAAAAGCAAACTCAAATAAGAGGAAAACAAAAGAAAAGAAAAGAAAATAAAATTTACAAAAGAAAAACTCCCCCTTCTTTGCCACGAAGCCGCTCCACAGTCCACACTCTGTTAATAGAGATGTACCGGGAGCGACCCCTGACCCGCCGCGTCAGTCTTAGCCGCGGCCGGCGAGCAAGCTCAAGCCGGCCCCGTTGCCCAGGGTACGCCACGAGGAGGCGACTGACATGTACCCCAACCTAACCTAACCTAACCTAACCTAACCTAACCTAACCTAACCTAACCTAACCTAACCTAACCTAACCTAACCTTTTTTTTTTTTTTTTTTTTTTTTCGGTTGGAAAATCCTCGATGGAGTCCCTCCGCCCCGGGGGAGGGGCGAAGGGGACTGTCAGACTCCTACTGACTAAAAACCAACCCGTGTCCTCCAGGTACCCGTGCGTCGGAAGGGCGGGAATCGCCGAAGCATTCGTCGCTACCCCCCCGACGGGTATTGGCTCGCCAGGTGGTCGGGCGAGCCCCGTCACCCACTGCGGCTGTCACCCCGGCCGCAGGACTCCATCACGAGGCGCGCGTGCGGAACACGACGCCGCCGCCTCGAGGCCTGCTGCTGATCGGACGACGAGACGCCCCGAGTCTGTCGTCCGCAGGCCACGCCCTAGGGTGGTCGAAGGTCGGCCACCCTACGACGCCCAGTTCGTCTGCTGCGAGAGGGGAGAGAGGAGGCAGCCTCTCTCTCCCTTTCCGCCGCCTCCTTTGCGAGCATCACGCCCTCGCAGAAGGTGGCGACGGCACTCCACCCTGCCTCGCTCCGAACCATCGTTGAGACGACAGCCGGAAGCGAGAGGTTTCCCGCAGCACCTACGGCCGCGACGAGATCGCGGCGCTGCTCAGCCCAAGCTGGGCACTCCGCCAACGTGTGCAACGCCGTATCGTCGCGACAATCGCCACAATGGTGGCACTGGGACGTCGGCTCCCGGCCTATGCGACACAGGTACTTCCCGAAGCACCCGTGTCCGGTAAGCACCTGCGTCAGCCGGAAGCTGAGGGCGCCGTGGCTCCTGTTGAGCCACTCCTTCATAACGGGCCTCACCGCCGCTACGGCGGCGGCTTGCCCCGCCGTGGGTAGCGCCAGACGCGTCTGCCACTCCGCTACTAGGACCTGGCGAAGCTCTGCCCTGCGTGCCTCGATCTGTCGAGGCACCAGGCGCTCGCCTCGCTCGGCCGCCTCCGCGCGCCGCCAATAGAGCGACGCGAGGAGCTTTGCCTCGAGGTCCCAGGGCGGGGATCCGGCCAGGAGACTCGCTGCCTCGAAGGAGATCGTACGGTATCCCCTTATCATCCTGACGGCCATCGCGCGCTGCGGTCTTCTCAGCACGGCGATGTTTCGGGCCGTCAGGGCATCCGTCCACACTGGCGCGGCGTATAGCGCCATCGACCGTACGACCCCCATATAGAGCCTCCTGCACGAGGAGTTGGGTCCCCCGAGGTTGGGCAGCAAGCGCGAGAGCGCTGAAGCGGCGCCCAACAAACGGGGGGCGAGCCGTGTAAAGTGCGGCCCGAAGTTCCACCGACTGTCGAGGACGAGTCCTAGATATTTCATCGTCGACTCTACAGCGATGGATACCCCTCCCACGATGATGCTGGAACCGGGAGGCGGCTTCGTCCTCGGCCCGTGAAAACACAGGGCCTCCGACTTGTGCAATGCCACCTCCAAGCCCAGCCGCCGGATCCTACCCACGACGTGCGCGACACCAGCAGTCGCGCGTATGGCCGCCTGCCGGTACGTTTTCCCTCTCGCTGTGACGAGCGTGTCGTCGGCGTAACAAATGACGCCGACGCCGTGGAGAAACGCACCGCGCAGAGCCCAGTCGTACCCCACGTTCCACAGGAGTGGTCCCAGAACGGAACCCTGCGGAACGCCGCACGACGTCTCTCTCCGACCCCATCCTTCTCGACCCGGGTACACGACCGCTCGCCCCGACAGGTAAGCCGCGACCATGCGTTGGAGGTAGCGCGGCACTCCATGGTACCGGAGTGCCTCCCTGATGGTATTCCAGGGCAAGGTGTTGAAAGCGTTGGCGATGTCGAGCGACACCGCCAAGACCACCTCACCCCGGGCGACTGCCTCCTCCGCGAGGGCCTTCACGCGCATGATCGCGTCCACCGTCGAGCGCCCCTGGCGGAAACCGAATTGGTTATTCGCCAAATCCGGTCCCACCCTGGTCATGTGCTGAACGAGGCGACTGGCGATGATGCGCTCGAAGATCTTGCACACCTCGTCCAGCAACACGATCGGTCGGTATGCAGATGGTGAGTCCGCGGGCCGCCCCTCCTTCCTGATCAAGACCAGTTTCCCCGTCTTCCATCGGCTTGGAAACTGGCCTCGCTCCAGACAGGCGCTCAGGAGCCCAGATAGACGTGGCCCGAGGTGCCTCATGGCGAGGACCCATGCACGGCCCGGGATGCCGTCGGGGCCTGGGGCGGTGTTTTTGATGCGAGCCGCCGCGACTCTCATCTCCGCCAGGGTCACCTCGGGCACGTCGTCGTTGTCGTCGTCGTCTTCCGCGTCGGGCACGTTCCGAGGCGGAACCATAGCCGGTGGTGTGTGCTCCGGTCTTGTTGGAAATAATACACTCACTACTTCCTCCAGCAGCTGTGGCTGGAGACTCCGGGACAGTGGGGGAGCCCACTGGCGCAACTTGCCCCTCACCATCAGGTAGGGGCGTCCCCATGGATCTAGGTCCAGAGTCTCCAGTAACTCGCCGTTGGCCTGGGCCTTGGCCTGGACGATGGCCAGCTGGAGTGCGCTCTTCGCCTCCCTGTAGCGAGTGTATAGTTCCGCCTCTTCTCTCTCCTGTTCGACCGCCGCTGTAAAGGGGCGGCGGCGACTTCTTCGTCGTCGGCGGCACCTTGCGTACCGGCGTCGCACCTGTACACAATTGATGCGCAGCTGCGCGATCGACTGCGCCCACCAGTATACTTGGCGCCTGGATGGTATCGGCCGGACTCGGGGCATGCCAGCGTCGCAGATGTGCGACATGCTCTCCTGGAACCACTCCGCCTCCTCGTCGATGTCTGTAGGTCTGCCTGGAGCATCCAGCCAGGCCTTGACGATTGAGGCCTCCAGGAGAGCCTCCCTGTCGAGCCGTTTCAGCGCCCAGCGCGGACCGTCTCCGGCGCCTGCCGGGGCCGCTTGAACCGGCCCGATCGAGGTTCGGGCGGAGACGCTTAGTTGGATGTATAGGTGGTCGGATAGCGTCTCGACGTCCTCCAGGACGCGCCAGTCGTGGATGGTGCGCGCGAGAGCGGGGCTAGCGAACGTGAGGTCCACTATTGACCCACCCCGCTGCCGCACGCACGTCTGCACCGAACCTCGATTCAGGAGAAGCAGGCCCTGCTCGACCGCCCACTCCTCCACTAACTCACCCCGCGCGTCCGTAGACGGGGAACCCCAAGCCGCAGACTTGGCGTTGAAGTCCCCCAGGACGATCACGGGACGAGGACAGCTGCGACGGACGACCGTGCTCAGCTCCAGGGTGATACTCTCTAGATCTGCGAGAGAAAGGCTGGGGGCGAAATATACCCCCACGACCATGATATCACCCCAGATTGCCGCGACGTAGCCCCGCCCTCGGGTGACGGCCTCGAAGGGAAGGGTGTCGGCGGTAGACCTCCGGATGAGCGCTACCGAGCGGTTGTTGTCGCACACCCAGTCATCCCTGGGTGGCACGAAGAACGGCTCGGCGACGGCGGCCACATCGATCGACCACTGCGCCATGCTCTGGAGCAAGAGATCCTGAGCCCTGGCACAGTGGTTTATGTTGGCTTGGAGAAAACGACGTAGGGCCATTATAAGGTGTCCATGGCCGTCGCCTCCTCCCCAGTCCTCGGCTGATCTTGTGCCGCAGCCGGTGGGTGAACCGGCTGCGAGGAGCTGGTTGCCTTCTTCCTTTCTTTTCTGGCCTTAGCCGGCGGATGAGCCGGCTGTGTCCTGGTAGTGGACCTCGTAGTGGACCTCGCGCAGGCCTTCGACCCGATCTGGTGGTCGGCTGGCTTGTTGGACGCCGCACAGATGACGCAGTGCGGCGTTTTGGCAGGACAAGTGCCAGCCTTGTGACCGGGTTGACCGCAGCGGAAGCACATTTGGCTGCGGTCTACCCCAGCGGTGCACCGTGCCCCCGCATGTCCTCCTTCTAGACAGCGGTAACACCGATAGGGTTTTGGTGGTAAAAGCGCGACCTGCGCCGAGACCCAACCGACTAATATCCTGCCGTCCTTCAGCTTGTTGGCCGCCGCTACGGGACAGGTGACGTGTGTCGTCCCGAGACCGGAGACACCCCGACGTATCGTGCCCGCCTTTACTTGATCCGTCGGGCATCCTCCGGTCCTGGAGATGGCAGCGACGACCTCATCCGCCGTCACCGAGTCATCCAGGCCCGAAATACGCAAAACCACGCATTTAGTAGGCCTGGACACTCGGACGTCGTCTGGTCCTAGTGACGCCCTGAGCTTCTCCGCTAGGGCGTCCGCTTTGGGACCGCTGGTGGTCCCCGAGATCTCCAGGAGGCGACCCCCGGTGGCAGTTGTTTTGCACCGGAGGCCCGTTATGCCGAGATCACTCAACGAGATCTCGGCTTTTGCTTTGGCCAGGATGCCAGCGTACGAGAGACCCCGCTCCTCCGCCCCCGGCTGCAGAGTGAGAGCCACTGCGGTAGAGCGAGGGGTCCTGAGCCTCGCTGTCTGGCGCTTGGCCGCCGCTTTCTCCTTCTGGCGCGCCTTCTTCGATTTTCTGGCAGCGCCCGCAACCGTCCACTCCGCCTCTTTCGCCTCACCGGCCTTTCCTCGAGTGCGCGGCGCCCGTGCCGGTTGGGCGGCACGGGGCGCTGCGGCCTGGCCCACATCTGTCTTTTTGGCCACTTTTCCCCTTTTTTTGATGTTCGTAGTTGCTGCAGCAGCCGGTTGTGCCGGTTGGGCGGCACGGGGCGTTGCGACTTGGGCCGCATACGTCGGCGGCGCCGGTGCGCTGCGATGGTCTGCAGCTAGGGGAGGACGTAGAATCCTCCCCTCGAGCACCGAGAAACGGGCGTTGAAGCTCGCCATCTCCTGACGGATCAGGCGAGTCAACTCCGTCTCCTGCGACGACTGTTGCAGTTGCGGTTGTGGCGTGTCCCTCAGAAGGCCCACCTCCCGCCTGAGGTGTTCGCGGCGGAAGTTGGCCATCTCGGCCTTGAGCTCTTCGTGTTCCTTTCTGAGGACATCCACCTGAGCTGCGAGCTTGGTGTTCTGGGCTCGCAGCAACTCCGTCTCCTCCGTGTTGGTGCGGGTGAGTAGCACCTGGGCGCATTCCAGTATCGAGGCCGTGGCCTCTTTGAGCGCCTTCTGGCTGCAGCCGCTAAGGCCCTTCGAGACCTTGCCCACTCTTCTGATGGCCGCAACCGCGTCTGTCATTTTCCTATTGAGGTCAGAGGCAGGAAGCTCATCTGCCTCGACCCCTGAGAGGGCAGCCTCTCTCGACTCCGACAGGGGGGTGGCTCTGCCTTCCACCACCCTTTTCGTCAGAGCCGCGATCTGCCGCTCGTCCTCTTTGAGTTTATCGGCGGCTGCTGCGGCCTTCGTTGCAGCCGCAGCCTCTCGCCTGGATAGGCCGATACCGGCATACTTGCCGGTAGTAGCGGGCCTCTCTTTCCGTCTCCTCTCTGTGTCGCTCAGTGCCGAATCGGACCCTGAGTCTGCGCTCTCTCTCACGCGTTTGCGTGAGCGTTTGTTGATGCTCACCGCGCTCGCCACGCTCATGCGGCTCGACACGCTATCGGTGTCCGATAGCACGCCCAGCCTCTCCAGTCGTACCACAGGTACCCTCGTCAGATCGGTGTCCAGTATGCTCGCGGTATGGTCGTCAATGGAAATCGGTAGTGCGACTTTGTCCCCCTCATATTTCGATATGGGACTGCCCGATCCGTGAAGCGGATCGGGGAGGGATTGACACCCTCTTGAGGAATAATTTTTTTCGGTAGCACTCATTTTCAAATTTTTGCCGGGGCTGCCGGCGGGATAGAGAAAGGATAGGAGGAGGAAGGAATAAGGATGAGGAAGGGTGGGAAAGGAATGCAGTCGGGACCGATCTACCCCTCGGCCATGCATCCCATCGCGCTGCGAAGCCACTTGGGATTGGGTGGTTTTTTATCTGAGAGGTGTCCTTCCTCTGGGGCCGGGCGGTTAAGCCAAGCCCCCCGACGGCGGCATTGAATCATGCCTCCGTCCGCTGTCCGGCCAACCCGACTCAGCGGACCCGCCGAAAGGTCTGCTCCTCAGTGAACGAGAAGACAGACGAACGAATCCCGCTTAGATGCGCCTGCATCTAAGCAGGTGCGGTCGCGTCTCGACCCCACTACAGAAGTAGGAACAAGAATATTTACAAAGCAAAAATGTACAAACAAAACAAAACACAGCAAACGAAACAAAAGACAAAAATAATAACGAAAACAGAACAAAACAAAACAAATAAGTAAAAGCAAACTCAAATAAGAGGAAAACAAAAGAAAAGAAAAGAAAATAAAATTTACAAAAGAAAAACTCCCCCTTCTTTGCCACGAAGCCGCTCCACAGTCCACACTCTGTTAATAGAGATGTACCGGGAGCGACCCCTGACCCGCCGCGTCAGTCTTAGCCGCGGCCGGCGAGCAAGCTCAAGCCGGCCCCGTTGCCCAGGGTACGCCACGAGGAGGCGACTGACATGTACCCCAACCTTTTTTTTTTTTTTTTTTTTTTTTTTTCGGTTGGAAAATCCTCGATGGAGTCCCTCCGCCCCGGGGGAGGGGCGAAGGGGACTGTCAGACTCCTACTGACTAAAAACCAACCCGTGTCCTCCAGGTACCCGTGCGTCGGAAGGGCGGGAATCGCCGAAGCATTCGTCGCTACCCCCCCGACGGGTATTGGCTCGCCAGGTGGTCGGGCGAGCCCCGTCACCCACTGCGGCTGTCACCCCGGCCGCAGGACTCCATCACGAGGCGCGCGTGCGGAACACGACGCCGCCGCCTCGAGGCCTGCTGCTGATCGGACGACGAGACGCCCCGAGTCTGTCGTCCGCAGGCCACGCCCTAGGGTGGTCGAAGGTCGGCCACCCTACGACGCCCAGTTCGTCTGCTGCGAGAGGGGAGAGAGGAGGCAGCCTCTCTCTCCCTTTCCGCCGCCTCCTTTGCGAGCATCACGCCCTCGCAGAAGGTGGCGACGGCACTCCACCCTGCCTCGCTCCGAACCATCGTTGAGACGACAGCCGGAAGCGAGAGGTTTCCCGCAGCACCTACGGCCGCGACGAGATCGCGGCGCTGCTCAGCCCAAGCTGGGCACTCCGCCAACGTGTGCAACGCCGTGTCGTCGCGACAATCGCCACAATGGTGGCACTGGGACGTCGGCTCCCGGCCTATGCGACACAGGTACTTCCCGAAGCACCCGTGTCCGGTAAGCACCTGCGTCAGCCGGAAGCTGAGGGCGCCGTGGCTCCTGTTGAGCCACTCCTTCATAACGGGCCTCACCGCCGCTACGGCGGCGGCTTGCCCCGCCGTGGGTAGCGCCAGACGCGTCTGCCACTCCGCTACTAGGACCTGGCGAAGCTCTGCCCTGCGTGCCTCGATCTGTCGAGGCACCAGGCGCTCGCCTCGCTCGGCCGCCTACATGTACCCCAACCTTTTTTTTTTTTTTTTTTTTTTTTTTTTTTTTTTTTTTTTTTTTTTTCGGTTGGAAAATCCTCGATGGAGTCCCTCCGCCCCGGGGGAGGGGCGAAGGGGACTGTCAGACTCCTACTGACTAAAAACCAACCCGTGTCCTCCAGGTACCCGTGCGTCGGAAGGGCGGGAATCGCCGAAGCATTCGTCGCTACCCCCCCGACGGGTATTGGCTCGCCAGGTGGTCGGGCGAGCCCCGTCACCCACTGCGGCTGTCACCCCGGCCGCAGGACTCCATCACGAGGCGCGCGTGCGGAACACGACGCCGCCGCCTCGAGGCCTGCTGCTGATCGGACGACGAGACGCCCCGAGTCTGTCGTCCGCAGGCCACGCCCTAGGGTGGTCGAAGGTCGGCCACCCTACGACGCCCAGTTCGTCTGCTGCGAGAGGGGAGAGAGGAGGCAGCCTCTCTCTCCCTTTCCGCCGCCTCCTTTGCGAGCATCACGCCCTCGCAGAAGGTGGCGACGGCACTCCACCCTGCCTCGCTCCGAACCATCGTTGAGACGACAGCCGGAAGCGAGAGGTTTCCCGCAGCACCTACGGCCGCGACGAGATCGCGGCGCTGCTCAGCCCAAGCTGGGCACTCCGCCAACGTGTGCAACGCCGTATCGTCGCGACAATCGCCACAATGGTGGCACTGGGACGTCGGCTCCCGGCCTATGCGACACAGGTACTTCCCGAAGCACCCGTGTCCGGTAAGCACCTGCGTCAGCCGGAAGCTGAGGGCGCCGTGGCTCCTGTTGAGCCACTCCTTCATAACGGGCCTCACCGCCGCTACGGCGGCGGCTTGCCCCGCCGTGGGTAGCGCCAGACGCGTCTGCCACTCCGCTACTAGGACCTGGCGAAGCTCTGCCCTGCGTGCCTCGATCTGTCGAGGCACCAGGCGCTCGCCTCGCTCGGCCGCCTCCGCGCGCCGCCAATAGAGCGACGCGAGGAGCTTTGCCTCGAGGTCCCAGGGCGGGGATCCGGCCAGGAGACTCGCTGCCTCGAAGGAGATCGTACGGTATCCCCTTATCATCCTGACGGCCATCGCGCGCTGCGGTCTTCTCAGCACGGCGATGTTTCGGGCCGTCAGGGCATCCGTCCACACTGGCGCGGCGTATAGCGCCATCGACCGTACGACCCCCATATAGAGCCTCCTGCACGAGGAGTTGGGTCCCCCGAGGTTGGGCAGCAAGCGCGAGAGCGCTGAAGCGGCGCCCAACAAACGGGGGGCGAGCCGTGTAAAGTGCGGCCCGAAGTTCCACCGACTGTCGAGGACGAGTCCTAGATATTTCATCGTCGACTCTACAGCGATGGATACCCCTCCCACGATGATGCTGGAACCGGGAGGCGGCTTCGTCCTCGGCCCGTGAAAACACAGGGCCTCCGACTTGTGCAATGCCACCTCCAAGCCCAGCCGCCGGATCCTACCCACGACGTGCGCGACACCAGCAGTCGCGCGTATGGCCGCCTGCCGGTACGTTTTCCCTCTCGCTGTGACGAGCGTGTCGTCGGCGTAACAAATGACGCCGACGCCGTGGAGAAACGCACCGCGCAGAGCCCAGTCGTACCCCACGTTCCACAGGAGTGGTCCCAGAACGGAACCCTGCGGAACGCCGCACGACGTCTCTCTCCGACCCCATCCTTCTCGACCCGGGTACACGACCGCTCGCCCCGACAGGTAAGCCGCGACCATGCGTTGGAGGTAGCGCGGCACTCCATGGTACCGGAGTGCCTCCCTGATGGTATTCCAGGGCAAGGTGTTGAAAGCGTTGGCGATGTCGAGCGACACCGCCAAGACCACCTCACCCCGGGCGACTGCCTCCTCCGCGAGGGCCTTCACGCGCATGATCGCGTCCACCGTCGAGCGCCCCTGGCGGAAACCGAATTGGTTATTCGCCAAATCCGGTCCCACCCTGGTCATGTGCTGAACGAGGCGACTGGCGATGATGCGCTCGAAGATCTTGCACACCTCGTCCAGCAACACGATCGGTCGGTATGCAGATGGTGAGTCCGCGGGCCGCCCCTCCTTCCTGATCAAGACCAGTTTCCCCGTCTTCCATCGGCTTGGAAACTGGCCTCGCTCCAGACAGGCGCTCAGGAGCCCAGATAGACGTGGCCCGAGACATGTACCCCAACCTAACCTAACCTAACCTAACCTAACCTAACCTAACCTAACCTAACCTAACCTTTTTTTTTTTTTTTTTTTTGTTTTTTTTTTTTGTTTTACTAGGAGGAAATGCATTTACGCATTCCGCCCGGCCGAAGGGGGACCGGGTCGGATATGTGGGACTCCCGGGGCAGAAGGCCCCGTCCTACCCACTAAAACCTCCTAGAATTTCCGCCTCACCGCAGGCGACAGGGCTACGGGAACGCGCGTGGCTCACCACCGCGGCCCTGCCAGCGGCCGTCGCTGTAAAGGGGCGACTCGCCGCGAAAGGCGCGCCAGGTGTTACGGCGCACCTTCCGTCTCCGCCTCCGTCAGAACCGCGACGGACTCCCCCCGAGTCCGCCGCTGGAGGCTAGGCGGCAGCGGATGTAAAGTTCCGCCGCCGTCCACACTTTGTCACGTCCGGGTTAATGCGCCCGGCCCAGATGGTCACGGCGCCGCCGACCAGGTCTCCGTCGGCGCAGCGGAAGCGAGTCGGGATCGTCCTCCCGCCGTCGCTCCGCCTCCTCCTTCGCGGACATTACGGCTTCGCTGAAGACCCGTAATGCCGCCCACGCCTCTTCGCTCGTGACCACCTTTCGAATAAGGGCCGGAAGCGAAATGTCAGGTCCAATGGCCGTGGACAGGGCTGCGCGAGGCTCCGCCCAGGCTGGGCACTCTGCGCGCGTGTGCTCGGCCGTGTCCACGGCTCCGTCGTCGCAGTGTAAACATACCACCGACGGCTCTCTCCCGACCACTTCGCACAGGTATTTTGCGAAGCAGCCGTGCCCGGATATGAGCTGCGTCAGGTGGTACGTCAGTGGGCCGTGCTTACGCTCGACCCACTCTCTCAAGACCGGGCGGATCGCCGCCACGAGTTCCCCACCGGCATCCGGAACTCGTAGCCGATCCTCCCACTTCTCCATGAGGCGGCGTCTTCCCTCCTCCCTCCACTGCTGGACTACTCGCGGGACGAGTCGAGTCCCTCCCGCCCTTGCAGCCTTGGCCCGCCAGTAGACACTCGAGTTGATCTCGGCCTCGAGGTCCCATGGCGGGCTTCCGGACAGCAAGCCGGCCGCGGTGTATGACACCGTCCGGTACGCCCGAGCCGCCCTGAGCGCCATCGCCCGCTGCGGACGTCGCAGCGAGGCGACGTTGCGAGCGCTCAGAGCGTCCGCCCATATCGGCGCACCGTAGAGTGCCATCGAACGCACCACGCCGGAGTACAACCGCCTGCAGGAACCACCCGGTCCCCCGACGTTGGGCAATATGCGGCCCAACGCTCCGGCTGCAGCCACCAGTCTTGGGGCCAAGCGCCGGAAGTGCTCCTCGAACTTCCACCTGCCATCGAGGACGAGTCCCAGGTACTTCATCGTCGACCCGATGGTGATGGAAGTTCCGCCGACAGTGATCGTCAGCCCTTGAGGTGGCGCGTTCCGAGGTCCGTGGAAGATGAGGGCCTCGGACTTGTGCAAGGCCACCTCAAGGCCCAGAGCACGAATGCGGTGGACCGCATGCGCCACTCCCGCCGTGGCGAGATACGCCGCCTCACGATGGGTGCTGCCGCGGGCCGACACGAGGGTGTCGTCAGCGTAGCAGGTCACGCTGACCCCCCGCAACGTGGCCCCGCGAAGCACCCAATCGTAGCCGATGTTCCACAGTAACGGCCCCAAAACCGAGCCCTGTGGAACACCGCACGTCATGTCCCTCCTGCTAAATCCCTCCATCGTCGGGAACGCAACCGCCCTGCCGGAGAAGTAGTCGGCGATGGTCCGCTGCAGATATCTTGGAACGTTGTGGTACTTCAGGCTCTCGAGTACCACTTCCCAGGGCAGAGTGTTGAAGGCGTTGGAAATATCCAACGACACTGCCAGCAACACCCCACCCCGAGAGACCTCCTCCTCTGCTAGCTCCCTCAGCCTGGCGACTGCGTCGAGAGTAGAGCGGCCCCGGCGAAAGCCGAACTGCGACTCGCTCAGGCCCGGCTCCATGCTGTCGACTAGACGGGCTGCGATGATACGCTCAAAGAGCTTGCCCGCTTCGTCGAGCAGCACGATGGGTCGGTAGGCCGACGGCTGATCGGGGGCTCGTCCCTCCTTGCGGATGAGTACGAGCCTTCCCGTTTTCCACCGATTCGGAAACCTACCCTGAGCCAGGCAGGCGGAAAACAGCCGGCACGTGCCATCGCCCAATTCCTCCAGCGCGATCGCTAGCGCGCGTCCCGGTATCCCGTCAGGCCCGGGGGCTGTCCTTTTCGAACGGAGCTTCAGGACAGCCGCACCCAACTCCGCCTCGGTAACCGGGGACGCATGACCCGCCACCTCCCCGACGTATTCGGGCTCCATCGCCGGTGGGACGAACGCTTCTCTCTCCGGGAAAAGCTCCTCCGCGATTCGTCCCAGAAGCTGCGGCTGGATGGTCGTGGTGAGCGGGGGTGTCCAGGGTCGGAGCTTCTGTCTCACGACCCGATACGGTCTCCCCCACGGATCTGCCTCGAGTGAGGCGAGCCACTCCACCCACGCCGCTTCCTTCGCCTGTGCGATCGCCGTTCGGAGTGATACGCAAGCCTCCCTGTAGGAGGTGTAAAGAGCCTCCTCCAGGTTGTGGTCGCGTATCCGTCTCCTCCTCGACCTGGCGTATCGGCGGCGGGCCGCAACGCACGCTCTCCGCAGCGTCCGCAGTTCCGGGCGCCACCAGTATACACGACGACGTGGAGTCTGAGACTGCACCCTCGGCATCGCCACATCGCAAATGCGGAACAGGGCGGCACCGAGTCGGTCAGCCTCTCGGTCGACCTGGACGACCGGGTCGGAACCGGCGCACCAGGCCTCCACGATGGCCGCCTCTTTCGCCAACTGGCTGTCGAGGCGGCCCAGACTCCACCGCGGACCTTCTGACCGCTCAACAGCGGGCTGGATGACGGGAACCGCGGAGACATCGAATCGGATATATCTATGATCCGACAGAGTCTCCACCCCCGTCTCCACCCTCCAATCCCGAACACGGCGGGCTAGGGCGATGGACGCGAACGTTAAGTCCACGATCGACTCGCCCCGCTGCCGCACGCACGTGCTCTCCGATCCGCTGTTGATCGTCGCGAGCCCCAGTGACACGGCCCACTCCTCTAGCACCTCTCCTCGGGCATCGGTCGCAGGGGAACCCCAAGCCGTGGATTTGGCATTGAAGTCCCCCGCGACTATCACCGGTCTCGGTGAAACCTGCCCGACCAGAGCCCCGACCTCAACCAGAAGTTGTTCGAACTCGGCGAGACTCCGGTTGGGAGAGGCGTAGACTCCCACGAACGCGCTGCCATGGACGATGGCGGCCACGCACCCTCTGCCTTTGGCGACCCAATCGATCGCAGGGGCGCCGGCGATAGCGGGAGCGACGATGGAAATCACTCCCTCGTGGTCGGATACCCAGTCGTCCCGTAAATGAACGACGTAGGGCTCCGCCACCACTGCCACTCCGATTTGCCACTCCGCCATGCTCTGGACTAGGAGGTCCTGGGCTCTGGCGGAGTGGTTCAAGTTGGCCTGGAGACAACGCAGGGCCATTAGTGTGCGGTCTCCATAGGCTCCTCAGTCCTTAGGGACACGGTGACGGGCCCTTTCGTCACCGCACCTCCCGTTCTTTTGACAGGGCGAGCTTTGCTGCCTTGGCACGCCTTACTGCCCAAGGCGTGCGTCGCCGGTTTACCGGCCGCTGAGCACAGGATGCAGTTCGCTTCAGCGGCGGTGCATTCTCGGGCCTTGTGGTCGGGTTGGCCGCAGCGGAAGCACAAACGGCTGCGGTCCACGCCCCTGTCACAAACGGCCCCCATGTGGCCTCCCTCCAAACATTTATAACAGCGGAGCGGCCTCGGCTCGAGCAAAAGCACCCGCGCCGAGATCCACCCCACTCTGACTCTGCCAGACACCAGAATTTTCTTGGCCGCCGCGACTGGACAGCTGAGCCACAGCGACCTGCAGCCGTTGGCGCTCCGGACAACCACGCCCGGCCTAATAGCGCCCTCGGAGCATCCTCCTTCTGTGGCCACCGCTGCCACCACCTCCTCCGGCGTCACTGAGTCGTCCAGATCCACGACCCTGACCTCGACGCATTTCGTCGGTCGATGGATCTGGACCTCGTCCGGACTCAGGACGTCGCGGAGCTTCGCCGCAAGGGCATCCGCCGACTTCTCCGCGTCGACGGTGCCCGGCGGGATTTCGAGCATCCGCGCTCCAGTGGCCGCCGTCCTGAACCGCACCGCAGTCAAGCCGACCTCGCTCAGCTTGATGCGGCTCTTCGCTTGTTGCAGGACAGTTTCGTACTTCAAGCCTTTCTCCTCGGCACCGGGCTTCAGGGTGATGGTGATCACCGCGGTGCGAGGAGAGCGGAGTTTCCTTTCAGGACGCCTTTCCTTCTTCTCTTTTCTGGCCGCCTTTGCCAATCCCGTTGCCGCCTTAGGCTTCTTGGGCGGCTTGTTCGGCTGTTGGCGAACAACAGCCGCCCAAGATGTTCCGGAGTTACCCGGCCTCGACGCTGGCGGAGGAGCGGTCTTCTTGGCCGCAGCCGCTGCCGCCTCCTGGGCAGCCATGCTGGGCCGTTTTCCCTTCTTTTGGCGTCGGGCCGTGGCAGAGCTCGCGACCGTGTCCGCGGCTTTGGCAGTGGGCGGCTCGACCGGTGCCGTCACCCGTGCTGTCGTAGTCGCAGCTTTTGCCGCCTTGCGGTCTGCGGCCAGCGGAGGCCGCAGCCGAGGCTCCGGAAGGAGGCGACGCTCGATGCCCTCCATCCGGGCGTTCAGCATGTTGCTGAACTGCTCCCGGCTGCATCGCAGCGCCTCCTCCATTATGCGCTTAAGGCCTTCCTCGTTCGTGTCCTGTGGCTTCCTGCGCATCTCGGTCACCTCCCTGCGGAGTTCGGCCAACTGGCCCGAAAGCTGTGCGTTGGCAGCTTCCAGGCGGGCCACCTCCTCAGACATGGTCAGAGCCCTGAGTTCCGCCACCGCACCTTTGATGGTGTCGGCGGCAGTCTTCAGAGCCTTGACGAACGTACCCTTCAGGTTGCCCGATTTGTCGGCAACCTGGAGCACCACGTCGAGCGCCTGCTGGACGGTCGCGTCCAAAGCGGCGGACGTCTTCGGTGCATCCTCGGTATTTGCTTCTGCCTGTCGGTTCCTAGAGCGGGCCGCTCTCTCTTCCAACGCCAACTTGGCCGCTTCGTTGTAAGCGGCCAACGCGTCCTCCGTTTGGAAGCGATCCGTCTTAGTCTTCGACTTCGCTTTGCGGAGCTCCTCCTGCGACTTCCCTATGCCCACGTATCTTCCGTGGGTGGGCGGTCGGCCACGCCCCCTCTTAGTGGCGGGTTTCAGCCACCTCGCTGAGGATTCTGAGTTTTCACTCAGCTGCCCGCTCGCGTCACTCTCGGAGCCAGAGCAGCTTTCCTCAGCGTGGGTCCGCTTCTCACCCTTCCTCTTCCTCTGTGTCGCCTCCTTAGGTGGTATGTCTCCCGACTCCACCGTCATCATGCTGCAGACCGACGAGTCCGACTCGGAGAGTCGCACAGGCCGGGCAGCCAGTCCTTCGTTCAAGCCAGGGTCATCGGTTTCAGCGCGCGCCATCGGGGCGCCCACCTCCACCGCCATATCGTCAGTTTCCAATCGTTTAGCACTTCGTTGTCCGTTGTGAGTTTTTGATTTTTGAACTTCCATATAAAATCCCACGAGTATGGGGGAAGTGAAGGTCCGTCCAGGTGGTGCCCCCTGCGCCTGGATAAGCCTAGCGTGACTCGTCGAGGGTGTCGGCCGGTACCCTGACGAGGATCGCAGTCACGACTGAACCTCCCATCAGCCATGCATCCCCTCGCGCTGCGTCGCCACTTGGGATTCGGGGTAATTTTTATAGAGGTTTTCTTCCTCGCAGTCCGGCCGGTTAAGGCAAGACCCGCGGTCCTGCACGAAGCCGCGAGACATGTCCACGACACCTCACTGTGCAGGATTACGCGCTACTCCTTCGGTCTCCGAAGGCCAAAAGACCTCGAAGACCCAGCACGATCAATGCTATTTACACAATATACAAATTTAAAATAAAATTTATGTACACCACAACAAACTTACTCCCTAATATATACAAATTAAAATGTATTTACACCAAAACACGTAACGAAAAGTATCAAAATCAAAATAAAACGAAACAAGACGTTACAACACTAACCCCCCCTTTGCCACGAAGCCGCTCGCACAGTCCACTCTGCCAAACAGAGAAGCACCAGGAGCGGTCCGTGGCATCCCTCCGCGTCAGTCTTAGCCGTTGCCGACGAAAAAGTCGTCGACACCGTTGCCCAGGGTACGCCACGAGGAGGCGACTGACATGCACCCCAACCTAACCTAACCTAACCTAACCTAACCTAACCTAACCTTTTTTTTTTTTTTTTTTGTTTTACTAGGAGGAAATGCATTTACGCATTCCGCCCGGCCGAAGGGGGACCGGGTCGGATATGTGGGACTCCCGGGGCAGAAGGCCCCGTCCTACCCACTAAAACCTCCTAGAATTTCCGCCTCACCGCAGGCGACAGGGCTACGGGAACGCGCGTGGCTCACCACCGCGGCCCTGCCAGCGGCCGTCGCTGTAAAGGGGCGACTCGCCGCGAAAGGCGCGCCAGGTGTTACGGCGCACCTTCCGTCTCCGCCTCCGTCAGAACCGCGACGGACTCCCCCCGAGTCCGCCGCTGGAGGCTAGGCGGCAGCGGATGTAAAGTTCCGCCGCCGTCCACACTTTGTCACGTCCGGGTTAATGCGCCCGGCCCAGATGGTCACGGCGCCGCCGACCAGGTCTCCGTCGGCGCAGCGGAAGCGAGTCGGGATCGTCCTCCCGCCGTCGCTCCGCCTCCTCCTTCGCGGACATTACGGCTTCGCTGAAGACCCGTAATGCCGCCCACGCCTCTTCGCTCGTGACCACCTTTCGAATAAGGGCCGGAAGCGAAATGTCAGGTCCAATGGCCGTGGACAGGGCTGCGCGAGGCTCCGCCCAAGCTGGGCACTCTGCGCGCGTGTGCTCGGCCGTGTCCACGGCTCCGTCGTCGCAGTGTAAACATACCACCGACGGCTCTCTCCCGACCACTTCGCACAGGTATTTTGCGAAGCAGCCGTGCCCGGATATGAGCTGCGTCAGGTGGTACGTCAGTGGGCCGTGCTTACGCTCGACCCACTCTCTCAAAACCGGGCGGATCGCCGCCACGAGTTCCCCACCGGCATCCGGAACTCGTAGCCGATCCTCCCACTTCTCCATGAGGCGGCGTCTCCCCTCCTCCCTCCACTGCTGGACTACTCGCGGGACGAGTCGAGTCCCTCCCGCCCTTGCAGCCTTGGCCCGCCAGTAGACACTCGAGTTGATCTCGGCCTCGAGGTCCCATGGCGGGCTTCCGGACAGCAAGCCGGCCGCGGTGTATGACACCGTCCGGTACGCCCGAGCCGCCCTGAGCGCCATCGCCCGCTGCGGACGTCGCAGCGAGGCGACGTTGCGAGCGCTCAGAGCGTCCGCCCATATCGGCGCACCGTAGAGTGCCATCGAACGCACCACGCCGGAGTACAACCGCCTGCAGGAACTACCCGGTCCCCCGACGTTGGGCAGTATGCGGCCCAACGCTCCGGCTGCAGCCACCAGTCTTGGGGCCAAGCGCCGGAAGTGCTCCTCGAACTTCCACCTGCCATCGAGGACGAGTCCCAGGTACTTCATCGTCGACCCGATGGTGATGGAAGTTCCGCCGACAGTGATCGTCAGCCCTTGAGGTGGCGCGTTCCGAGGTCCGTGGAAGATCAGGGCCTCGGACTTGTGCAAGGCCACCTCAAGGCCCAGAGCACGAATGCGGTGGACCGCATGTGCCACTCCCGCCGTGGCGAGATACGCCGCCTCACGATGGGTGCGGCCGCGGGCCGACACGAGGGTGTCGTCAGCGTAGCAGGTCACGCTGACCCCCCGCAACGTGGCCCCGCGAAGCACCCAATCGTAGCCGATGTTCCACAGTAACGGCCCCAAAACCGAGCCCTGTGGAACACCGCACGTCATGTCCCTCCTGCTAAATCCCTCCATCGTCGGGAACGCAACCGCCCTGCCGGAGAAGTAGTCGGCGATGGTTCGCTGCAGATATCTTGGAACGTTGTGGTACTTCAGGCTCTCGAGTACCACTTCCCAGGGCAGAGTGTTGAAGGCGTTGGAAATATCCAACGACACTGCCAGCAACACCCCACCCCGAGAGACCTCCTCCTCTGCTAGCTCCCTCAGCCTGGCGACTGCGTCGAGAGTAGAGCGGCCCCGGCGAAAGCCGAACTGCGACTCGCTCAGGCCCGGCTCCATGCTGTCGACTAGACGGGCTGCGATGATACGCTCAAAGAGCTTGCCCGCTTCGTCGAGCAGCACGATGGGTCGGTAGGCCGACGGCTGATCGGGGGCTCGTCCCTCCTTGCGGATGAGTACGAGCCTTCCCGTTTTCCACCGATTCGGAAACCTACCCTGAGCCAGGCAGGCGGAAAACAGCCGGCACGTGCCATCGCCCAACTCCTCCAGCGCGATCGCCAGCGCGCGTCCCGGTATCCCGTCAGGCCCGGGGGCTGTCCTTTTCGAACGGAGCTTCAGGACAGCCGCACCCAACTCCGCCTCGGTAACCGGGGACGCATGAACCGCCACCTCCCCGACGTATTCGGGCTCCATCGCCGGTGGGACGAACGCTTCTCTCTCCGGGAAAAGCTCCTCCGCGATTCGTCCCAGAAGCTGCGGCTGGATGGTCGTGGTGAGCGGGGGTGTCCAGGGTCGGAGCTTCTGTCTCACGACCCGATACGGTCTCCCCCACGGATCTGCCTCGAGTGAGGCGAGCCACTCCACCCACGCCGCTTCCTTCGCCTGTGCGATCGCCGTCCGGAGTGATACGCAAGCCTCCCTGTAGGAGGTGTAAAGAGCCTCCTCCAGGTTGTGGTCGCGTATCCGTCTCCTCCTCGACCTGGCGTATCGGCGGCGGGCCGCAACGCACGCTCTCCGCAGCGTCCGCAGTTCCGGGCGCCACCAGTAGACTCGACGACGTGGAGTCTGAGACTGCACCCTCGGCATCGCCACATCGCAAATGCGGAACAGGGCGGCACCGAGTCGGTCAGCCTCTCGGTCGACCTGGACGACCGGGTCGGAACCGGCGCACCAGGCCTCCACGATGGCCGCCTCTTTCGCCAACTGGCTGTCGAGGCGGCCCAGACTCCACCGCGGACCTTCTGACCGCTCAACAGCGGGCTGGATGACGGGAACCGCGGAGACATCGAATCGGATATATCTATGATCCGACAGAGTCTCCACCCCCGTCTCCACCCTCCAATCCCGAACACGGCGGGCTAGGGCGATGGACGCGAACGTTAAGTCCACGATCGACTCGCCCCGCTGCCGCACGCACGTGCTCTCCGATCCGCTGTTGATCGTCGCGAGCCCCAGTGACACGGCCCACTCCTCTAGCACCTCTCCTCGGGCATCGGTCGCAGGGGAACCCCAAGCCGTGGATTTGGCATTGAAGTCCCCCGCGACTATCACCGGTCTCGGTGAAACCTGCCCGACCAGAGCCCCGACCTCAACCAGAAGTTGTTCGAACTCGGCGAGACTCCGGTTGGGAGAGGCGTAGACTCCCACGAACGCGCTGTTCTGTACGATGGCGGCCACGCACCCTCTGCCTTTGGCGACCCAATCGATCGCAGGGGCGCCGGCGATAGCGGGAGCGACGATGGAAATCACTCCCTCGTGGTCGGATACCCAGTCGTCCCGTAAATGAACGACGTAGGGCTCCGCCACCACTGCCACTCCGATTTGCCACTCCGCCATGCTCTGGACTAGGAGGTCCTGGGCTCTGGCGGAGTGGTTCAAGTTGGCCTGGAGACAACGCAGGGCCATTAGTGTGCGGTCTCCATAGGCTCCTCAGTCCTTAGGGACACGGTGACGGGCCCTTTCGTCACCGCACCTCCCGTTCTTTTGACAGGGCGAGCTTTGCTGCCCTGGCACGCCTTACTGCCCAAGGCGTGCGTCGCCGGTTTACCGGCCGCTGAGCACAGGATGCAGTTCGCTTCAGCGGCGGTGCATTCTCGGGCCTTGTGGTCGGGTTGGCCGCAGCGGAAGCACAAACGGCTGCGGTCCACGCCCCTGTCACAAACGGCCCCCATGTGGCCTCCCTCCAAACATTTATAACAGCGGAGCGGCCTCGGCTCGAGCAAAAGCACCCGCGCCGAGATCCACCCCACTCTGACTCTGCCAGACACGAGTACTTTCTTGGCCGCCGCGACTGGACAGCTGAGCCACAGCGACCTGCAGCCGTTGGCGCTCCGGACAACCACGCCCGGCCTAATGGCGCCCTCGGAGCATCCTCCTTCTGTGGCCACCGCTGCCACCACCTCCTCCGGCGTCACTGAGTCGTCCAGATCCACGACCCTGACCTCGACGCATTTCGTCGGTCGATGGATCTGGACCTCGTCCGGACTCAGGACGTCGCGGAGCTTCGCCGCAAGGGCATCCGCCGACTTCTCCGCGTCGACGGTGCCCGGCGGGATTTCGAGCATCCGCGCTCCAGTGGCCGCCGTCCTGAACCGCACCGCAGTCAAGCCGACCTCGCTCAGCTTGATGCGGCTCTTCGCTTGTTGCAGGACAGTTTCGTATTTCAAGCCTTTCTCCTCGGCACCGGGCTTCAGGGTGATGGTGATCACCGCGGTGCGAGGAGAGCGGAGTTTCCTTCCTGGACGCTTCTCCTTCTTCCCTTTTTTGGTCGCCGTTGTCAATCCCGCTGCCGCCTTAGGCTTCTTGGGCGGCTTGCTCGGCTGTTGGCGAGCAACAGCCGCCCAAGATGTTCCGGAGGTACCCGGCCGCGACGCTGGCGGAGGTGCGGGTTTCTTAGCCGCAGCCGCTGCCGCCTCCTGGGCAGCCATACTGGGGCGTTTCGTCTTTTTGGTTTTTGGTTGGGCCACTTTGGTGCTCCCAACTTTTTCGACGGTTTTGACGGCGGGCGACTCGGATTGAGTCGTCACCCTATCAGTTGCGACAGTCCGCGCCGCCTTGCGGTCTGCGGCCAGCGGAGGCCGCAGCCGAGGCTCCGGAAGGAGGCGACGCTCGATGCCCTCCATCCGGGCGTTCAGCATGTTGCTGAACTGCTCCCGGCTGCACCGCAGCGCCTCCTCCATTATGCGCTTGAGGCCTTCCTCGTTCGTGTCCTGTGGCTTCCTGCGCATCTCGGTCACCTCCCTGCGTAGCTCGGCCAACTGCCCCGAAAGCTGCGCGTTGGCAGCTTCCAGGCGGGCCACCTCCTCAGACATGGTCAGAGCCCTGAGTTCCGCCACCGCACCTTTGATGGTGTCGGCGGCAGTCTTCAGAGCCTTGACGAACGTACCCTTCAGGTTGCCCGATTTGTCGGCAACCTGGAGCACCACGTCGAGCGCCTGCTGGACGGTCGCGTCCAAGCGGCGGACGTCTTCGGTGCATCCTCGGCATGTGTTTCTGCCTGTCGGTTTCTAGAGCGGGCCGCTCTCTCTTCCAGCGCCAGTTTGGCCGCTTCGTTGTAAGCGGCCAACGCATCCTCCGTTTGGAAGCGATCCGTTTTCGTCTTCGATTTCGCTTCGCGGAGCTCCGCCTGCGACTTCCCTATGCCCACGTATCTTCCGTGGGTAGGCGGTCGGCCACGCCCCCTCTTAGTGGCGGGTTTCAGCCACCTCGCTGAGGATTCTGAGTTTTCACTCAGCTGCCCGCTCGCGTCACTCTCGGAGCCAGAGCAGCTTTCCCCAGCGTGGGTCCGCTTCTCACCCTTCCTCTTCTTTTGTGTCGCCTCCTTAGGTGGTATGTCTCCCGACTCCACCGTCATCATGCTGCAGACCGACGAGTCCGACTCGGAGAGTCGCACAGGCCGGGCAGCCAGTCCTTCGTTCAAGCCAGGGTCATCGGTTTCAGCGCGCGCCATCGGGGCGCCCACCTCCACCGCCATATCGTCAGTTTCCAATCGTTTTGCACTTCGTTGTCCGTTGTGAGTTTTTGTTTTTTGAATATCCATAGCTAATCCCACGAGTAAGGGGGAAGTGAAGGTCCGTCCAGGTGGTGCCCCCTGCACCTGGATAAGCCTAGCGTAACTCGTCGAGGGTGTCGGCCGGTACCCTGACGAGGATCGCAGTCACGACTGAACCTCCCATCAGCCATGCATCCCCTCGCGCTGCGTCGCCACTTGGGATTCGGGGTAATTTTTATAGAGGTTTTCTTCCTCGCAGTCCGGCCGGTTAAGGCAAGACCCGCGGTCCTGCACGAAGCCGCGAGACATGTCCACGACACCTCACTGTGCAGGATTACGCGCTACTCCTTCGGTCTCCGAAGGCCAAAAGACCTCGAAGACTCAGCACAAACAATGCTATGTACACGATATTTACAAATTTTAAAATAAAATTACCCTACACCACAACAAACTTACTCCCTAATATATACAAATTAAAATGTATTTACACCAAAACACGTAACGAAAAGTATCAAAATCAAAATAAAACGAAACAAGACGTTACAACACTAACCCCCCCTTTTCCACGAAGCCGCTCGCACAGTCCACTCTGCCAAACAGAGAAGCACCAGGAGCGGTCCGTGGCATCCCTCCGCGTCAGTCTTAGCCGTTGCCGACGAAAAAGTCGTCGACACCGTTGCCCAGGGTACGCCACGAGGAGGCGACTGACATGTACCCCAACCTAACCTTTTTTTTTTTTTTTTTTTTTTTGTTTTACTAGGAGGAAATGCATTTACGCATTCCGCCCGGCCGAAGGGGGACCGGGACGGATATGTGGGGCTCCCGGGGCAGAAGGCCCCGTCCTACCCACTAAAACCTCCTAGAATTTCCGCCTCACCGCAGGCGACAGGGCTACGGGAACGCGCGTGGCTCACCACCGCGGCCCTGCCAGCGGCCGTCGCTGTAAAGGGGCGACTCGCCGCGAAAGGCGCGCCAGGTATTACGGCGCACCTTCCGTCTCCGCCTCCGTCAGAACCGCGACGGACTCCCCCCGAGTCCGCCGCTGGAGGCTAGGCGGCAGCGGATGTAAAGTTCCGCCGCCGTCCACTCTGTGTCACGTCCGGGTTAATGCGCCCGGCCCAGATGGTCACGGCGCCGCCGACCAGGTCTCCGTCGGCGCAGCGGAAGCGAATCGGGATCGTCCTCCCGCCGTCGCTCCGCCTCCTCCTTCGCGGACATTACGGCTTCACTGAAGACCCGTAATGCCGCCCACGCCTCTTCGCTCGTGACCACCTTTCGAATCAGGGCCGGAAGCGAGATGTCCAATCCAATGGCCGTGGACAGGGCTGCGCGAGGCTCCGCCCAGGCTGGGCACTCTGCGCGCGTGTGCTCGGCCGTGTCCACGGCTCCGTCGTCGCAGTGTAAACATACCACCGACGGCTCTCTCCCGACCACTTCGCACAGGTATTTTGCGAAGCAGCCGTGCCCGGATATGAGCTGCGTCAAACCTAACCTAACCTAACCTTTTTTTTTTTTTTTTTGTTTTACTAGGAGGAAATGCATTTACGCATTCCGCCCGGCCGAAGGGGGACCGGGACGGATATGTGGGACTCCCGGGGCAGAAGGCCCCGTCCTACCCACTAAAACCTCCTAGAATTTCCGCCTCACCGCAGGCGACAGGGCTACGGGAACGCGCGTGGCTCACCACCGCGGCCCTGCCAGCGGCCGTCGCTGTTTGAGGTGTCGACGGATGCAGGACAGAGGGCCCCACAATCGCGCCGAACAACGGAAAAAGATTGAACAAGAGGTAAGCAGAGAAATTAATGAAAAACGTAAAAATAGACAAAAAGCAGGCAAAACCGGGAGAAATTCGAGGTTTTGTAATATTAAAAAGATGGTAGTAGTGAGAACAAATGAAGTGATTTTTTTCAGAATTTTACGGGCGAAACAACTGACAAAAATTTGAAAAAAGTACTTCGAATATTTCGAGTTTCAGATCGCTTAGGTAGGTTTTAAAGAGCGATCCGATTCTTATAACGAATAATCGATGCAAAATAGGAATAAAAATAAAAATAAAAATTAATTACTCCGGAACGGGTAAGCCGATCCGATAGTGAGATACCTCGATGAAAGCAGGACGAAAGGCCCCACAATCGCGCCAAAGAACTTAAAAAGGTAGGACAAAAAATGAGCAAATTAAAAATGAAAATAGAAAAAACAACGAAATAAAGGGCGAAAAAATTTTATGTTTTTATTAAATATCTCCGGAACGGAGAGGCCGATCCGGGAGTTTGAGGTGTCGACGGATGCAGGACAGAGGGCCCCACAATCGCGCCGAACAACAGAAAAAGATTGAACAAGAGGTAAGCAGAGAAATTAATGAAAAACGTAAAAATAGACAAAAAGCAGGCAAAACCGGGAGAAATTCGAGGTTTTGTAATATTAAAAAGATGGTAGTAGTGAGAACAAATGAAGTGATTTTTTTCAGAATTTTACGGGCGAAACAACTGACAAAAATTTGAAAAAAGTACTTCGAATATTTCGAGTTTCAGATCGCTTAGGTAGGTTTTAAAGAGCGATCCGATTCTTATAACGAATAATCGATGCAAAATAGGAATAAAAATAAAAATAAAAATTAATTACTCCGGAACGGGTAAGCCGATCCGATAGTGAGATACCTCGATGAAAGCAGGACGAAAGGCCCCACAATCGCGCCAAAGAACTTAAAAAGGTAGGACAAAAAATGAGCAAATTAAAAATGAAAATAGAAAAAACAACGAAATAAAGGGCGAAAAAATTTTATGTTTTTATTAAATATCTCCGGAACGGAGAGGCCGATCCGGGAGTTTGAGGTGTCGACGGATGCAGGACAGAGGGCCCCACAATCGCGCCGAACAACGGAAAAAGATTGAACAAGAGGTAAGCAGAGAAATTAATGAAAAACGTAAAAATAGACAAAAAGCAGGCAAAACCGGGAGAAATTCGAGGTTTTGTAATATTAAAAAGATGGTAGTAGTGAGAACAAATGAAGTGATTTTTTTCAGAATTTTACGGGCGAAACAACTGACAAAAATTTGAAAAAAGTACTTCGAATATTTCGAGTTTCAGATCGCTTAGGTAGGTTTTAAAGAGCGATCCGATTCTTATAACGAATAATCGATGCAAAATAGGAATAAAAATAAAAATAAAAATTAATTACTCCGGAACGGGTAAGCCGATCCGATAGTGAGATACCTCGATGAAAGCAGGACGAAAGGCCCCACAATCGCGCCAAAGAACTTAAAAAGGTAGGACAAAAAATGAGCAAATTAAAAATGAAAATAGAAAAAACAACGAAATAAAGGGCGAAAAAATTTTATGTTTTTATTAAATATCTCCGGAACGGAGAGGCCGATCCGGGAGTTTGAGGTGTCGACGGATGCAGGACAGAGGGCCCCACAATCGCGCCGAACAACGGAAAAAGATTGAACAAGAGGTAAGCAGAGAAATTAATGAAAAACGTAAAAATAGACAAAAAGCAGGCAAAACCGGGAGAAATTCGAGGTTTTGTAATATTAAAAAGATGGTAGTAGTGAGAACAAATGAAGTGATTTTTTTCAGAATTTTACGGGCGAAACAACTGACAAAAATTTGAAAAAAGTACTTCGAATATTTCGAGTTTCAGATCGCTTAGGTAGGTTTTAAAGAGCGATCCGATTCTTATAACGAATAATCGATGCAAAATAGGAATAAAAATAAAAATAAAAATTAATTACTCCGGAACGGGTAAGCCGATCCGATAGTGAGATACCTCGATGAAAGCAGGACGAAAGGCCCCACAATCGCGCCAAAGAACTTAAAAAGGTAGGACAAAAAATGAGCAAATTAAAAATGAAAATAGAAAAAACAACGAAATAAAGGGCGAAAAAAATTTATGTTTTTATTAAATATCTCCGGAACGGAGAGGCCGATCCGGGAGTTTGAGGTGTCGACGGATGCAGGACAGAGGGCCCCACAATCGCGCCGAACAACGGAAAAAGATTGAACAAGAGGTAAGCAGAGAAATTAATGAAAAACGTAAAAATAGACAAAAAGCAGGCAAAACCGGGAGAAATTCGAGGTTTTGTAATATTAAAAAGATGGTAGTAGTGAGAACAAATGAAGTGATTTTTTTCAGAATTTTACGGGCGAAACAACTGACAAAAATTTGAAAAAAGTACTTCGAATATTTCGAGTTTCAGATCGCTTAGGTAGGTTTTAAAGAGCGATCCGATTCTTATAACGAATAATCGATGCAAAATAGGAATAAAAATAAAAATAAAAATTAATTACTCCGGAACGGGTAAGCCGATCCGATAGTGAGATACCTCGATGAAAGCAGGACGAAAGGCCCCACAATCGCGCCAAAGAACTTAAAAAGGTAGGACAAAAAATGAGCAAATTAAAAATGAAAATAGAAAAAACAACGAAATAAAGGGCGAAAAAATTTTATGTTTTTATTAAATATCTCCGGAACGGAGAGGCCGATCCGGGAGTTTGAGGTGTCGACGGATGCAGGACAGAGGGCCCCACAATCGCGCCGAACAACGGAAAAAGATTGAACAAGAGGTAAGCAGAGAAATTAATGAAAAACGTAAAAATAGACAAAAAGCAGGCAAAACCGGGAGAAATTCGAGGTTTTGTAATATTAAAAAGATGGTAGTAGTGAGAACAAATGAAGTGATTTTTTTCAGAATTTTACGGGCGAAACAACTGACAAAAATTTGAAAAAAGTACTTCGAATATTTCGAGTTTCAGATCGCTTAGGTAGGTTTTAAAGAGCGATCCGATTCTTATAACGAATAATCGATGCAAAATAGGAATAAAAATAAAAATAAAAATTAATTACTCCGGAACGGGTAAGCCGATCCGATAGTGAGATACCTCGATGAAAGCAGGACGAAAGGCCCCACAATCGCGCCAAAGAACTTAAAAAGGTAGGACAAAAAATGAGCAAATTAAAAATGAAAATAGAAAAAACAACGAAATAAAGGGCGAAAAAATTTTATGTTTTTATTAAATATCTCCGGAACGGAGAGGCCGATCCGGGAGTTTGAGGTGTCGACGGATGCAGGACAGAGGGCCCCACAATCGCGCCGAACAACGGAAAAAGATTGAACAAGAGGTAAGCAGAGAAATTAATGAAAAACGTAAAAATAGACAAAAAGCAGGCAAAACCGGGAGAAATTCGAGGTTTTGTAATATTAAAAAGATGGTAGTAGTGAGAACAAATGAAGTGATTTTTTTCAGAATTTTACGGGCGAAACAACTGACAAAAATTTGAAAAAAGTACTTCGAATATTTCGAGTTTCAGATCGCTTAGGTAGGTTTTAAAGAGCGATCCGATTCTTATAACGAATAATCGATGCAAAATAGGAATAAAAATAAAAATAAAAATTAATTACTCCGGAACGGGTAAGCCGATCCGATAGTGAGATACCTCGATGAAAGCAGGACGAAAGGCCCCACAATCGCGCCAAAGAACTTAAAAAGGTAGGACAAAAAATGAGCAAATTAAAAATGAAAATAGAAAAAACAACGAAATAAAGGGCGAAAAAATTTTATGTTTTTATTAAATATCTCCGGAACGGAGAGGCCGATCCGGGAGTTTGAGGTGTCGACGGATGCAGGACAGAGGGCCCCACAATCGCGCCGAACAACGGAAAAAGATTGAACAAGAGGTAAGCAGAGAAATTAATGAAAAACGTAAAAATAGACAAAAAGCAGGCAAAACCGGGAGAAATTCGAGGTTTTGTAATATTAAAAAGATGGTAGTAGTGAGAACAAATGAAGTGATTTTTTTCAGAATTTTACGGGCGAAACAACTGACAAAAATTTGAAAAAAGTACTTCGAATATTTCGAGTTTCAGATCGCTTAGGTAGGTTTTAAAGAGCGATCCGATTCTTATAACGAATAATCGATGCAAAATAGGAATAAAAATAAAAATAAAAATTAATTACTCCGGAACGGGTAAGCCGATCCGATAGTGAGATACCTCGATGAAAGCAGGACGAAAGGCCCCACAATCGCGCCAAAGAACTTAAAAAGGTAGGACAAAAAATGAGCAAATTAAAAATGAAAATAGAAAAAACAACGAAATAAAGGGCGAAAAAATTTTATGTTTTTATTAAATATCTCCGGAACGGAGAGGCCGATCCGGGAGTTTGAGGTGTCGACGGATGCAGGACAGAGGGCCCCACAATCGCGCCGAACAACGGAAAAAGATTGAACAAGAGGTAAGCAGAGAAATTAATGAAAAACGTAAAAATAGACAAAAAGCAGGCAAAACCGGGAGAAATTCGAGGTTTTGTAATATTAAAAAGATGGTAGTAGTGAGAACAAATGAAGTGATTTTTTTCAGAATTTTACGGGCGAAACAACTGACAAAAATTTGAAAAAAGTACTTCGAATATTTCGAGTTTCAGATCGCTTAGGTAGGTTTTAAAGAGCGATCCGATTCTTATAACGAATAATCGATGCAAAATAGGAATAAAAATAAAAATAAAAATTAATTACTCCGGAACGGGTAAGCCGATCCGATAGTGAGATACCTCGATGAAAGCAGGACGAAAGGCCCCACAATCGCGCCAAAGAACTTAAAAAGGTAGGACAAAAAATGAGCAAATTAAAAATGAAAATAGAAAAAACAACGAAATAAAGGGCGAAAAAATTTTATGTTTTTATTAAATATCTCCGGAACGGAGAGGCCGATCCGGGAGTTTGAGGTGTCGACGGATGCAGGACAGAGGGCCCCACAATCGCGCCGAACAACGGAAAAAGATTGAACAAGAGGTAAGCAGAGAAATTAATGAAAAACGTAAAAATAGACAAAAAGCAGGCAAAACCGGGAGAAATTCGAGGTTTTGTAATATTAAAAAGATGGTAGTAGTGAGAACAAATGAAGTGATTTTTTTCAGAATTTTACGGGCGAAACAACTGACAAAAATTTGAAAAAAGTACTTCGAATATTTCGAGTTTCAGATCGCTTAGGTAGGTTTTAAAGAGCGATCCGATTCTTATAACGAATAATCGATGCAAAATAGGAATAAAAATAAAAATAAAAATTAATTACTCCGGAACGGGTAAGCCGATCCGATAGTGAGATACCTCCATGAAAGCAGGACGAAAGGCCCCACAATCGCGCCAAAGAACTTAAAAAGGTAGGACAAAAAATGAGCAAATTAAAAATGAAAATAGAAAAAACAACGAAATAAAGGGCGAAAAAATTTTATGTTTTTATTAAATATCTCCGGAACGGAGAGGCCGATCCGGGAGTTTGAGGTGTCGACGGATGCAGGACAGAGGGCCCCACAATCGCGCCGAACAACGGAAAAAGATTGAACAAGAGGTAAGCAGAGAAATTAATGAAAAACGTAAAAATAGACAAAAAGCAGGCAAAACCGGGAGAAATTCGAGGTTTTGTAATATTAAAAAGATGGTAGTAGTGAGAACAAATGAAGTGATTTTTTTCAGAATTTTACGGGCGAAACAACTGACAAAAATTTGAAAAAAGTACTTCGAATATTTCGAGTTTCAGATCGCTTAGGTAGGTTTTAAAGAGCGATCCGATTCTTATAACGAATAATCGATGCAAAATAGGAATAAAAATAAAAATAAAAATTAATTACTCCGGAACGGGTAAGCCGATCCGATAGTGAGATACCTCGATGAAAGCAGGACGAAAGGCCCCACAATCGCGCCAAAGAACTTAAAAAGGTAGGACAAAAAATGAGCAAATTAAAAATGAAAATAGAAAAAACAACGAAATAAAGGGCGAAAAAATTTTATGTTTTTATTAAATATCTCCGGAACGGAGAGGCCGATCCGGGAGTTTGAGGTGTCGACGGATGCAGGACAGAGGGCCCCACAATCGCGCCGAACAACGGAAAAAGATTGAACAAGAGGTAAGCAGAGAAATTAATGAAAAACGTAAAAATAGACAAAAAGCAGGCAAAACCGGGAGAAATTCGAGGTTTTGTAATATTAAAAAGATGGTAGTAGTGAGAACAAATGAAGTGATTTTTTTCAGAATTTTACGGGCGAAACAACTGACAAAAATTTGAAAAAAGTACTTCGAATATTTCGAGTTTCAGATCGCTTAGGTAGGTTTTAAAGAGCGATCCGATTCTTATAACGAATAATCGATGCAAAATAGGAATAAAAATAAAAATAAAAATTAATTACTCCGGAACGGGTAAGCCGATCCGATAGTGAGATACCTCGATGAAAGCAGGACGAAAGGCCCCACAATCGCGCCAAAGAACTTAAAAAGGTAGGACAAAAAATGAGCAAATTAAAAATGAAAATAGAAAAAACAACGAAATAAAGGGCGAAAAAATTTTATGTTTTTATTAAATATCTCCGGAACGGAGAGGCCGATCCGGGAGTTTGAGGTGTCGACGGATGCAGGACAGAGGGCCCCACAATCGCGCCGAACAACGGAAAAAGATTGAACAAGAGGTAAGCAGAGAAATTAATGAAAAACGTAAAAATAGACAAAAAGCAGGCAAAACCGGGAGAAATTCGAGGTTTTGTAATATTAAAAAGATGGTAGTAGTGAGAACAAATGAAGTGATTTTTTTCAGAATTTTACGGGCGAAACAACTGACAAAAATTTGAAAAAAGTACTTCGAATATTTCGAGTTTCAGATCGCTTAGGTAGGTTTTAAAGAGCGATCCGATTCTTATAACGAATAATCGATGCAAAATAGGAATAAAAATAAAAATAAAAATTAATTACTCCGGAACGGGTAAGCCGATCCGATAGTGAGATACCTCGATGAAAGCAGGACGAAAGGCCCCACAATCGCGCCAAAGAACTTAAAAAGGTAGGACAAAAAATGAGCAAATTAAAAATGAAAATAGAAAAAACAACGAAATAAAGGGCGAAAAAATTTTATGTTTTTATTAAATATCTCCGGAACGGAGAGGCCGATCCGGGAGTTTGAGGTGTCGACGGATGCAGGACAGAGGGCCCCACAATCGCGCCGAACAACGGAAAAAGATTGAACAAGAGGTAAGCAGAGAAATTAATGAAAAACGTAAAAATAGACAAAAAGCAGGCAAAACCGGGAGAAATTCGAGGTTTTGTAATATTAAAAAGATGGTAGTAGTGAGAACAAATGAAGTGATTTTTTTCAGAATTTTACGGGCGAAACAACTGACAAAAATTTGAAAAAAGTACTTCGAATATTTCGAGTTTCAGATCGCTTAGGTAGGTTTTAAAGAGCGATCCGATTCTTATAACGAATAATCGATGCAAAATAGGAATAAAAATAAAAATAAAAATTAATTACTCCGGAACGGGTAAGCCGATCCGATAGTGAGATACCTCGATGAAAGCAGGACGAAAGGCCCCACAATCGCGCCAAAGAACTTAAAAAGGTAGGACAAAAAATGAGCAAATTAAAAATGAAAATAGAAAAAACAACGAAATAAAGGGCGAAAAAATTTTATGTTTTTATTAAATATCTCCGGAACGGAGAGGCCGATCCGGGAGTTTGAGGTGTCGACGGATGCAGGACAGAGGGCCCCACAATCGCGCCGAACAACGGAAAAAGATTGAACAAGAGGTAAGCAGAGAAATTAATGAAAAACGTAAAAATAGACAAAAAGCAGGCAAAACCGGGAGAAATTCGAGGTTTTGTAATATTAAAAAGATGGTAGTAGTGAGAACAAATGAAGTGATTTTTTTCAGAATTTTACGGGCGAAACAACTGACAAAAATTTGAAAAAAGTACTTCGAATATTTCGAGTTTCAGATCGCTTAGGTAGGTTTTAAAGAGCGATCCGATTCTTATAACGAATAATCGATGCAAAATAGGAATAAAAATAAAAATAAAAATTAATTACTCCGGAACGGGTAAGCCGATCCGATAGTGAGATACCTCGATGAAAGCAGGACGAAAGGCCCCACAATCGCGCCAAAGAACTTAAAAAGGTAGGACAAAAAATGAGCAAATTAAAAATGAAAATAGAAAAAACAACGAAATAAAGGGCGAAAAAATTTTATGTTTTTATTAAATATCTCCGGAACGGAGAGGCCGATCCGGGAGTTTGAGGTGTCGACGGATGCAGGACAGAGGGCCCCACAATCGCGCCGAACAACGGAAAAAGATTGAACAAGAGGTAAGCAGAGAAATTAATGAAAAACGTAAAAATAGACAAAAAGCAGGCAAAACCGGGAGAAATTCGAGGTTTTGTAATATTAAAAAGATGGTAGTAGTGAGAACAAATGAAGTGATTTTTTTCAGAATTTTACGGGCGAAACAACTGACAAAAATTTGAAAAAAGTACTTCGAATATTTCGAGTTTCAGATCGCTTAGGTAGGTTTTAAAGAGCGATCCGATTCTTATAACGAATAATCGATGCAAAATAGGAATAAAAATAAAAATAAAAATTAATTACTCCGGAACGGGTAAGCCGATCCGATAGTGAGATACCTCGATGAAAGCAGGACGAAAGGCCCCACAATCGCGCCAAAGAACTTAAAAAGGTAGGACAAAAAATGAGCAAATTAAAAATGAAAATAGAAAAAACAACGAAATAAAGGGCGAAAAAATTTTATGTTTTTATTAAATATCTCCGGAACGGAGGCCGATCCGGGAGTTTGAGGTGTCGACGGATGCAGGACAGAGGGCCCCACAATCGCGCCGAACAACGGAAAAAGATTGAACAAGAGGTAAGCAGAGAAATTAATGAAAAACGTAAAAATAGACAAAAAGCAGGCAAAACCGGGAGAAATTCGAGGTTTTGTAATATTAAAAAGATGGTAGTAGTGAGAACAAATGAAGTGATTTTTTTCAGAATTTTACGGGCGAAACAACTGACAAAAATTTGAAAAAAGTACTTCGAATATTTCGAGTTTCAGATCGCTTAGGTAGGTTTTAAAGAGCGATCCGATTCTTATAACGAATAATCGATGCAAAATAGGAATAAAAATAAAAATAAAAATTAATTACTCCGGAACGGGTAAGCCGATCCGATAGTGAGATACCTCGATGAAAGCAGGACGAAAGGCCCCACAATCGCGCCAAAGAACTTAAAAAGGTAGGACAAAAAATGAGCAAATTAAAAATGAAAATAGAAAAAACAACGAAATAAAGGGCGAAAAAATTTTATGTTTTTATTAAATATCTCCGGAACGGAGAGGCCGATCCGGGAGTTTGAGGTGTCGACGGATGCAGGACAGAGGGCCCCACAATCGCGCCGAACAACGGAAAAAGATTGAACAAGAGGTAAGCAGAGAAATTAATGAAAAACGTAAAAATAGACAAAAAGCAGGCAAAACCGGGAGAAATTCGAGGTTTTGTAATATTAAAAAGATGGTAGTAGTGAGAACAAATGAAGTGATTTTTTTCAGAATTTTACGGGCGAAACAACTGACAAAAATTTGAAAAAAGTACTTCGAATATTTCGAGTTTCAGATCGCTTAGGTAGGTTTTAAAGAGCGATCCGATTCTTATAACGAATAATCGATGCAAAATAGGAATAAAAATAAAAATAAAAATTAATTACTCCGGAACGGGTAAGCCGATCCGATAGTGAGATACCTCGATGAAAGCAGGACGAAAGGCCCCACAATCGCGCCAAAGAACTTAAAAAGGTAGGACAAAAAATGAGCAAATTAAAAATGAAAATAGAAAAAACAACGAAATAAAGGGCGAAAAAATTTTATGTTTTTATTAAATATCTCCGGAACGGAGAGGCCGATCCGGGAGTTTGAGGTGTCGACGGATGCAGGACAGAGGGCCCCACAATCGCGCCGAACAACGGAAAAAGATTGAACAAGAGGTAAGCAGAGAAATTAATGAAAAACGTAAAAATAGACAAAAAGCAGGCAAAACCGGGAGAAATTCGAGGTTTTGTAATATTAAAAAGATGGTAGTAGTGAGAACAAATGAAGTGATTTTTTTCAGAATTTTACGGGCGAAACAACTGACAAAAATTTGAAAAAAGTACTTCGAATATTTCGAGTTTCAGATCGCTTAGGTAGGTTTTAAAGAGCGATCCGATTCTTATAACGAATAATCGATGCAAAATAGGAATAAAAATAAAAATAAAAATTAATTACTCCGGAACGGGTAAGCCGATCCGATAGTGAGATACCTCGATGAAAGCAGGACGAAAGGCCCCACAATCGCGCCAAAGAACTTAAAAAGGTAGGACAAAAAATGAGCAAATTAAAAATGAAAATAGAAAAAACAACGAAATAAAGGGCGAAAAAATTTTATGTTTTTATTAAATATCTCCGGAACGGAGAGGCCGATCCGGGAGTTTGAGGTGTCGACGGATGCAGGACAGAGGGCCCCACAATCGCGCCGAACAACGGAAAAAGATTGAACAAGAGGTAAGCAGAGAAATTAATGAAAAACGTAAAAATAGACAAAAAGCAGGCAAAACCGGGAGAAATTCGAGGTTTTGTAATATTAAAAAGATGGTAGTAGTGAGAACAAATGAAGTGATTTTTTTCAGAATTTTACGGGCGAAACAACTGACAAAAATTTGAAAAAAGTACTTCGAATATTTCGAGTTTCAGATCGCTTAGGTAGGTTTTAAAGAGCGATCCGATTCTTATAACGAATAATCGATGCAAAATAGGAATAAAAATAAAAATAAAAATTAATTACTCCGGAACGGGTAAGCCGATCCGATAGTGAGATACCTCGATGAAAGCAGGACGAAAGGCCCCACAATCGCGCCAAAGAACTTAAAAAGGTAGGACAAAAAATGAGCAAATTAAAAATGAAAATAGAAAAAACAACGAAATAAAGGGCGAAAAAATTTTATGTTTTTATTAAATATCTCCGGAACGGAGAGGCCGATCCGGGAGTTTGAGGTGTCGACGGATGCAGGACAGAGGGCCCCACAATCGCGCCGAACAACGGAAAAAGATTGAACAAGAGGTAAGCAGAGAAATTAATGAAAAACGTAAAAATAGACAAAAAGCAGGCAAAACCGGGAGAAATTCGAGGTTTTGTAATATTAAAAAGATGGTAGTAGTGAGAACAAATGAAGTGATTTTTTTCAGAATTTTACGGGCGAAACAACTGACAAAAATTTGAAAAAAGTACTTCGAATATTTCGAGTTTCAGATCGCTTAGGTAGGTTTTAAAGAGCGATCCGATTCTTATAACGAATAATCGATGCAAAATAGGAATAAAAATAAAAATAAAAATTAATTACTCCGGAACGGGTAAGCCGATCTGATAGTGAGATACCTCGATGAAAGCAGGACGAAAGGCCCCACAATCGCGCCAAAGAACTTAAAAAGGTAGGACAAAAAATGAGCAAATTAAAAATGAAAATAGAAAAAACAACGAAATAAAGGGCGAAAAAATTTTATGTTTTTATTAAATATCTCCGGAACGGAGAGGCCGATCCGGGAGTTTGAGGTGTCGACGGATGCAGGACAGAGGGCCCCACAATCGCGCCGAACAACGGAAAAAGATTGAACAAGAGGTAAGCAGAGAAATTAATGAAAAACGTAAAAATAGACAAAAAGCAGGCAAAACCGGGAGAAATTCGAGGTTTTGTAATATTAAAAAGATGGTAGTAGTGAGAACAAATGAAGTGATTTTTTTCAGAATTTTACGGGCGAAACAACTGACAAAAATTTGAAAAAAGTACTTCGAATATTTCGAGTTTCAGATCGCTTAGGTAGGTTTTAAAGAGCGATCCGATTCTTATAACGAATAATCGATGCAAAATAGGAATAAAAATAAAAATAAAAATTAATTACTCCGGAACGGGTAAGCCGATCCGATAGTGAGATACCTCGATGAAAGCAGGACGAAAGGCCCCACAATCGCGCCAAAGAACTTAAAAAGGTAGGACAAAAAATGAGCAAATTAAAAATGAAAATAGAAAAAACAACGAAATAAAGGGCGAAAAAATTTTATGTTTTTATTAAATATCTCCGGAACGGAGAGGCCGATCCGGGAGTTTGAGGTGTCGACGGATGCAGGACAGAGGGCCCCACAATCGCGCCGAACAACGGAAAAAGATTGAACAAGAGGTAAGCAGAGAAATTAATGAAAAACGTAAAAATAGACAAAAAGCAGGCAAAACCGGGAGAAATTCGAGGTTTTGTAATATTAAAAAGATGGTAGTAGTGAGAACAAATGAAGTGATTTTTTTCAGAATTTTACGGGCGAAACAACTGACAAAAATTTGAAAAAAGTACTTCGAATATTTCGAGTTTCAGATCGCTTAGGTAGGTTTTAAAGAGCGATCCGATTCTTATAACGAATAATCGATGCAAAATAGGAATAAAAATAAAAATAAAAATTAATTACTCCGGAACGGGTAAGCCGATCCGATAGTGAGATACCTCGATGAAAGCAGGACGAAAGGCCCCACAATCGCGCCAAAGAACTTAAAAAGGTAGGACAAAAAATGAGCAAATTAAAAATGAAAATAGAAAAAACAACGAAATAAAGGGCGAAAAAATTTTATGTTTTTATTAAATATCTCCGGAACGGAGAGGCCGATCCGGGAGTTTGAGGTGTCGACGGATGCAGGACAGAGGGCCCCACAATCGCGCCGAACAACGGAAAAAGATTGAACAAGAGGTAAGCAGAGAAATTAATGAAAAACGTAAAAATAGACAAAAAGCAGGCAAAACCGGGAGAAATTCGAGGTTTTGTAATATTAAAAAGATGGTAGTAGTGAGAACAAATGAAGTGATTTTTTTCAGAATTTTACGGGCGAAACAACTGACAAAAATTTGAAAAAAGTACTTCGAATATTTCGAGTTTCAGATCGCTTAGGTAGGTTTTAAAGAGCGATCCGATTCTTATAACGAATAATCGATGCAAAATAGGAATAAAAATAAAAATAAAAATTAATTACTCCGGAACGGGTAAGCCGATCCGATAGTGAGATACCTCGATGAAAGCAGGACGAAAGGCCCCACAATCGCGCCAAAGAACTTAAAAAGGTAGGACAAAAAATGAGCAAATTAAAAATGAAAATAGAAAAAACAACGAAATAAAGGGCGAAAAAATTTTATGTTTTTATTAAATATCTCCGGAACGGAGAGGCCGATCCGGGAGTTTGAGGTGTCGACGGATGCAGGACAGAGGGCCCCACAATCGCGCCGAACAACGGAAAAAGATTGAACAAGAGGTAAGCAGAGAAATTAATGAAAAACGTAAAAATAGACAAAAAGCAGGCAAAACCGGGAGAAATTCGAGGTTTTGTAATATTAAAAAGATGGTAGTAGTGAGAACAAATGAAGTGATTTTTTTCAGAATTTTACGGGCGAAACAACTGACAAAAATTTGAAAAAAGTACTTCGAATATTTCGAGTTTCAGATCGCTTAGGTAGGTTTTAAAGAGCGATCCGATTCTTATAACGAATAATCGATGCAAAATAGGAATAAAAATAAAAATAAAAATTAATTACTCCGGAACGGGTAAGCCGATCCGATAGTGAGATACCTCGATGAAAGCAGGACGAAAGGCCCCACAATCGCGCCAAAGAACTTAAAAAGGTAGGACAAAAAATGAGCAAATTAAAAATGAAAATAGAAAAAACAACGAAATAAAGGGCGAAAAAATTTTATGTTTTTATTAAATATCTCCGGAACGGAGAGGCCGATCCGGGAGTTTGAGGTGTCGACGGATGCAGGACAGAGGGCCCCACAATCGCGCCGAACAACGGAAAAAGATTGAACAAGAGGTAAGCAGAGAAATTAATGAAAAACGTAAAAATAGACAAAAAGCAGGCAAAACCGGGAGAAATTCGAGGTTTTGTAATATTAAAAAGATGGTAGTAGTGAGAACAAATGAAGTGATTTTTTTCAGAATTTTACGGGCGAAACAACTGACAAAAATTTGAAAAAAGTACTTCGAATATTTCGAGTTTCAGATCGCTTAGGTAGGTTTTAAAGAGCGATCCGATTCTTATAACGAATAATCGATGCAAAATAGGAAAAAAAATAAAAATAAAAATTAATTACTCCGGAACGGGTAAGCCGATCCGATAGTGAGATACCTCGATGAAAGCAGGACGAAAGGCCCCACAATCGCGCCAAAGAACTTAAAAAGGTAGGACAAAAAATGAGCAAATTAAAAATGAAAATAGAAAAAACAACGAAATAAAGGGCGAAAAAATTTTATGTTTTTATTAAATATCTCCGGAACGGAGAGGCCGATCCGGGAGTTTGAGGTGTCGACGGATGCAGGACAGAGGGCCCCACAATCGCGCCGAACAACGGAAAAAGATTGAACAAGAGGTAAGCAGAGAAATTAATGAAAAACGTAAAAATAGACAAAAAGCAGGCAAAACCGGGAGAAATTCGAGGTTTTGTAATATTAAAAAGATGGTAGTAGTGAGAACAAATGAAGTGATTTTTTTCAGAATTTTACGGGCGAAACAACTGACAAAAATTTGAAAAAAGTACTTCGAATATTTCGAGTTTCAGATCGCTTAGGTAGGTTTTAAAGAGCGATCCGATTCTTATAACGAATAATCGATGCAAAATAGGAATAAAAATAAAAATAAAAATTAATTACTCCGGAACGGGTAAGCCGATCCGATAGTGAGATACCTCGATGAAAGCAGGACGAAAGGCCCCACAATCGCGCCAAAGAACTTAAAAAGGTAGGACAAAAAATGAGCAAATTAAAAATGAAAATAGAAAAAACAACGAAATAAAGGGCGAAAAAATTTTATGTTTTTATTAAATATCTCCGGAACGGAGAGGCCGATCCGGGAGTTTGAGGTGTCGACGGATGCAGGACAGAGGGCCCCACAATCGCGCCGAACAACGGAAAAAGATTGAACAAGAGGTAAGCAGAGAAATTAATGAAAAACGTAAAAATAGACAAAAAGCAGGCAAAACCGGGAGAAATTCGAGGTTTTGTAATATTAAAAAGATGGTAGTAGTGAGAACAAATGAAGTGATTTTTTTCAGAATTTTACGGGCGAAACAACTGACAAAAATTTGAAAAAAGTACTTCGAATATTTCGAGTTTCAGATCGCTTAGGTAGGTTTTAAAGAGCGATCCGATTCTTATAACGAATAATCGATGCAAAATAGGAATAAAAATAAAAATAAAAATTAATTACTCCGGAACGGGTAAGCCGATCCGATAGTGAGATACCTCGATGAAAGCAGGACGAAAGGCCCCACAATCGCGCCAAAGAACTTAAAAAGGTAGGACAAAAAATGAGCAAATTAAAAATGAAAATAGAAAAAACAACGAAATAAAGGGCGAAAAAATTTTATGTTTTTATTAAATATCTCCGGAACGGAGAGGCCGATCCGGGAGTTTGAGGTGTCGACGGATGCAGGACAGAGGGCCCCACAATCGCGCCGAACAACGGAAAAAGATTGAACAAGAGGTAAGCAGAGAAATTAATGAAAAACGTAAAAATAGACAAAAAGCAGGCAAAACCGGGAGAAATTCGAGGTTTTGTAATATTAAAAAGATGGTAGTAGTGAGAACAAATGAAGTGATTTTTTTCAGAATTTTACGGGCGAAACAACTGACAAAAATTTGAAAAAAGTACTTCGAATATTTCGAGTTTCAGATCGCTTAGGTAGGTTTTAAAGAGCGATCCGATTCTTATAACGAATAATCGATGCAAAATAGGAATAAAAATAAAAATAAAAATTAATTACTCCGGAACGGGTAAGCCGATCCGATAGTGAGATACCTCGATGAAAGCAGGACGAAAGGCCCCACAATCGCGCCAAAGAACTTAAAAAGGTAGGACAAAAAATGAGCAAATTAAAAATGAAAATAGAAAAAACAACGAAATAAAGGGCGAAAAAATTTTATGTTTTTATTAAATATCTCCGGAACGGAGAGGCCGATCCGGGAGTTTGAGGTGTCGACGGATGCAGGACAGAGGGCCCCACAATCGCGCCGAACAACGGAAAAAGATTGAACAAGAGGTAAGCAGAGAAATTAATGAAAAACGTAAAAATAGACAAAAAGCAGGCAAAACCGGGAGAAATTCGAGGTTTTGTAATATTAAAAAGATGGTAGTAGTGAGAACAAATGAAGTGATTTTTTTCAGAATTTTACGGGCGAAACAACTGACAAAAATTTGAAAAAAGTACTTCGAATATTTCGAGTTTCAGATCGCTTAGGTAGGTTTTAAAGAGCGATCCGATTCTTATAACGAATAATCGATGCAAAATAGGAATAAAAATAAAAATAAAAATTAATTACTCCGGAACGGGTAAGCCGATCCGATAGTGAGATACCTCGATGAAAGCAGGACGAAAGGCCCCACAATCGCGCCAAAGAACTTAAAAAGGTAGGACAAAAAATGAGCAAATTAAAAATGAAAATAGAAAAAACAACGAAATAAAGGGCGAAAAAATTTTATGTTTTTATTAAATATCTCCGGAACGGAGAGGCCGATCCGGGAGTTTGAGGTGTCGACGGATGCAGGACAGAGGGCCCCACAATCGCGCCGAACAACGGAAAAAGATTGAACAAGAGGTAAGCAGAGAAATTAATGAAAAACGTAAAAATAGACAAAAAGCAGGCAAAACCGGGAGAAATTCGAGGTTTTGTAATATTAAAAAGATGGTAGTAGTGAGAACAAATGAAGTGATTTTTTTCAGAATTTTACGGGCGAAACAACTGACAAAAATTTGAAAAAAGTACTTCGAATATTTCGAGTTTCAGATCGCTTAGGTAGGTTTTAAAGAGCGATCCGATTCTTATAACGAATAATCGATGCAAAATAGGAATAAAAATAAAAATAAAAATTAATTACTCCGGAACGGGTAAGCCGATCCGATAGTGAGATACCTCGATGAAAGCAGGACGAAAGGCCCCACAATCGCGCCAAAGAACTTAAAAAGGTAGGACAAAAAATGAGCAAATTAAAAATGAAAATAGAAAAAACAACGAAATAAAGGGCGAAAAAATTTTATGTTTTTATTAAATATCTCCGGAACGGAGAGGCCGATCCGGGAGTTTGAGGTGTCGACGGATGCAGGACAGAGGGCCCCACAATCGCGCCGAACAACGGAAAAAGATTGAACAAGAGGTAAGCAGAGAAATTAATGAAAAACGTAAAAATAGACAAAAAGCAGGCAAAACCGGGAGAAATTCGAGGTTTTGTAATATTAAAAAGATGGTAGTAGTGAGAACAAATGAAGTGATTTTTTTCAGAATTTTACGGGCGAAACAACTGACAAAAATTTGAAAAAAGTACTTCGAATATTTCGAGTTTCAGATCGCTTAGGTAGGTTTTAAAGAGCGATCCGATTCTTATAACGAATAATCGATGCAAAATAGGAATAAAAATAAAAATAAAAATTAATTACTCCGGAACGGGTAAGCCGATCCGATAGTGAGATACCTCGATGAAAGCAGGACGAAAGGCCCCACAATCGCGCCAAAGAACTTAAAAAGGTAGGACAAAAAATGAGCAAATTAAAAATGAAAATAGAAAAAACAACGAAATAAAGGGCGAAAAAATTTTATGTTTTTATTAAATATCTCCGGAACGGAGAGGCCGATCCGGGAGTTTGAGGTGTCGACGGATGCAGGACAGAGGGCCCCACAATCGCGCCGAACAACGGAAAAAGATTGAACAAGAGGTAAGCAGAGAAATTAATGAAAAACGTAAAAATAGACAAAAAGCAGGCAAAACCGGGAGAAATTCGAGGTTTTGTAATATTAAAAAGATGGTAGTAGTGAGAACAAATGAAGTGATTTTTTTCAGAATTTTACGGGCGAAACAACTGACAAAAATTTGAAAAAAGTACTTCGAATATTTCGAGTTTCAGATCGCTTAGGTAGGTTTTAAAGAGCGATCCGATTCTTATAACGAATAATCGATGCAAAATAGGAATAAAAATAAAAATAAAAATTAATTACTCCGGAACGGGTAAGCCGATCCGATAGTGAGATACCTCGATGAAAGCAGGACGAAAGGCCCCACAATCGCGCCAAAGAACTTAAAAAGGTAGGACAAAAAATGAGCAAATTAAAAATGAAAATAGAAAAAACAACGAAATAAAGGGCGAAAAAATTTTATGTTTTTATTAAATATCTCCGGAACGGAGAGGCCGATCCGGGAGTTTGAGGTGTCGACGGATGCAGGACAGAGGGCCCCACAATCGCGCCGAACAACGGAAAAAGATTGAACAAGAGGTAAGCAGAGAAATTAATGAAAAACGTAAAAATAGACAAAAAGCAGGCAAAACCGGGAGAAATTCGAGGTTTTGTAATATTAAAAAGATGGTAGTAGTGAGAACAAATGAAGTGATTTTTTTCAGAATTTTACGGGCGAAACAACTGACAAAAATTTGAAAAAAGTACTTCGAATATTTCGAGTTTCAGATCGCTTAGGTAGGTTTTAAAGAGCGATCCGATTCTTATAACGAATAATCGATGCAAAATAGGAATAAAAATAAAAATAAAAATTAATTACTCCGGAACGGGTAAGCCGATCCGATAGTGAGATACCTCGATGAAAGCAGGACGAAAGGCCCCACAATCGCGCCAAAGAACTTAAAAAGGTAGGACAAAAAATGAGCAAATTAAAAATGAAAATAGAAAAAACAACGAAATAAAGGGCGAAAAAATTTTATGTTTTTATTAAATATCTCCGGAACGGAGAGGCCGATCCGGGAGTTTGAGGTGTCGACGGATGCAGGACAGAGGGCCCCACAATCGCGCCGAACAACGGAAAAAGATTGAACAAGAGGTAAGCAGAGAAATTAATGAAAAACGTAAAAATAGACAAAAAGCAGGCAAAACCGGGAGAAATTCGAGGTTTTGTAATATTAAAAAGATGGTAGTAGTGAGAACAAATGAAGTGATTTTTTTCAGAATTTTACGGGCGAAACAACTGACAAAAATTTGAAAAAAGTACTTCGAATATTTCGAGTTTCAGATCGCTTAGGTAGGTTTTAAAGAGCGATCCGATTCTTATAACGAATAATCGATGCAAAATAGGAATAAAAATAAAAATAAAAATTAATTACTCCGGAACGGGTAAGCCGATCCGATAGTGAGATACCTCGATGAAAGCAGGACGAAAGGCCCCACAATCGCGCCAAAGAACTTAAAAAGGTAGGACAAAAAATGAGCAAATTAAAAATGAAAATAGAAAAAACAACGAAATAAAGGGCGAAAAAATTTTATGTTTTTATTAAATATCTCCGGAACGGAGAGGCCGATCCGGGAGTTTGAGGTGTCGACGGATGCAGGACAGAGGGCCCCACAATCGCGCCGAACAACGGAAAAAGATTGAACAAGAGGTAAGCAGAGAAATTAATGAAAAACGTAAAAATAGACAAAAAGCAGGCAAAACCGGGAGAAATTCGAGGTTTTGTAATATTAAAAAGATGGTAGTAGTGAGAACAAATGAAGTGATTTTTTTCAGAATTTTACGGGCGAAACAACTGACAAAAATTTGAAAAAAGTACTTCGAATATTTCGAGTTTCAGATCGCTTAGGTAGGTTTTAAAGAGCGATCCGATTCTTATAACGAATAATCGATGCAAAATAGGAATAAAAATAAAAATAAAAATTAATTACTCCGGAACGGGTAAGCCGATCCGATAGTGAGATACCTCGATGAAAGCAGGACGAAAGGCCCCACAATCGCGCCAAAGAACTTAAAAAGGTAGGACAAAAAATGAGCAAATTAAAAATGAAAATAGAAAAAACAACGAAATAAAGGGCGAAAAAATTTTATGTTTTTATTAAATATCTCCGGAACGGAGAGGCCGATCCGGGAGTTTGAGGTGTCGACGGATGCAGGACAGAGGGCCCCACAATCGCGCCGAACAACGGAAAAAGATTGAACAAGAGGTAAGCAGAGAAATTAATGAAAAACGTAAAAATAGACAAAAAGCAGGCAAAACCGGGAGAAATTCGAGGTTTTGTAATATTAAAAAGATGGTAGTAGTGAGAACAAATGAAGTGATTTTTTTCAGAATTTTACGGGCGAAACAACTGACAAAAATTTGAAAAAAGTACTTCGAATATTTCGAGTTTCAGATCGCTTAGGTAGGTTTTAAAGAGCGATCCGATTCTTATAACGAATAATCGATGCAAAATAGGAATAAAAATAAAAATAAAAATTAATTACTCCGGAACGGGTAAGCCGATCCGATAGTGAGATACCTCGATGAAAGCAGGACGAAAGGCCCCACAATCGCGCCAAAGAACTTAAAAAGGTAGGACAAAAAATGAGCAAATTAAAAATGAAAATAGAAAAAACAACGAAATAAAGGGCGAAAAAATTTTATGTTTTTATTAAATATCTCCGGAACGGAGAGGCCGATCCGGGAGTTTGAGGTGTCGACGGATGCAGGACAGAGGGCCCCACAATCGCGCCGAACAACGGAAAAAGATTGAACAAGAGGTAAGCAGAGAAATTAATGAAAAACGTAAAAATAGACAAAAAGCAGGCAAAACCGGGAGAAATTCGAGGTTTTGTAATATTAAAAAGATGGTAGTAGTGAGAACAAATGAAGTGATTTTTTTCAGAATTTTACGGGCGAAACAACTGACAAAAATTTGAAAAAAGTACTTCGAATATTTCGAGTTTCAGATCGCTTAGGTAGGTTTTAAAGAGCGATCCGATTCTTATAACGAATAATCGATGCAAAATAGGAATAAAAATAAAAATAAAAATTAATTACTCCGGAACGGGTAAGCCGATCCGATAGTGAGATACCTCGATGAAAGCAGGACGAAAGGCCCCACAATCGCGCCAAAGAACTTAAAAAGGTAGGACAAAAAATGAGCAAATTAAAAATGAAAATAGAAAAAACAACGAAATAAAGGGCGAAAAAATTTTATGTTTTTATTAAATATCTCCGGAACGGAGAGGCCGATCCGGGAGTTTGAGGTGTCGACGGATGCAGGACAGAGGGCCCCACAATCGCGCCGAACAACGGAAAAAGATTGAACAAGAGGTAAGCAGAGAAATTAATGAAAAACGTAAAAATAGACAAAAAGCAGGCAAAACCGGGAGAAATTCGAGGTTTTGTAATATTAAAAAGATGGTAGTAGTGAGAACAAATGAAGTGATTTTTTTCAGAATTTTACGGGCGAAACAACTGACAAAAATTTGAAAAAAGTACTTCGAATATTTCGAGTTTCAGATCGCTTAGGTAGGTTTTAAAGAGCGATCCGATTCTTATAACGAATAATCGATGCAAAATAGGAATAAAAATAAAAATAAAAATTAATTACTCCGGAACGGGTAAGCCGATCCGATAGTGAGATACCTCGATGAAAGCAGGACGAAAGGCCCCACAATCGCGCCAAAGAACTTAAAAAGGTAGGACAAAAAATGAGCAAATTAAAAATGAAAATAGAAAAAACAACGAAATAAAGGGCGAAAAAATTTTATGTTTTTATTAAATATCTCCGGAACGGAGAGGCCGATCCGGGAGTTTGAGGTGTCGACGGATGCAGGACAGAGGGCCCCACAATCGCGCCGAACAACGGAAAAAGATTGAACAAGAGGTAAGCAGAGAAATTAATGAAAAACGTAAAAATAGACAAAAAGCAGGCAAAACCGGGAGAAATTCGAGGTTTTGTAATATTAAAAAGATGGTAGTAGTGAGAACAAATGAAGTGATTTTTTTCAGAATTTTACGGGCGAAACAACTGACAAAAATTTGAAAAAAGTACTTCGAATATTTCGAGTTTCAGATCGCTTAGGTAGGTTTTAAAGAGCGATCCGATTCTTATAACGAATAATCGATGCAAAATAGGAATAAAAATAAAAATAAAAATTAATTACTCCGGAACGGGTAAGCCGATCCGATAGTGAGATACCTCGATGAAAGCAGGACGAAAGGCCCCACAATCGCGCCAAAGAACTTAAAAAGGTAGGACAAAAAATGAGCAAATTAAAAATGAAAATAGAAAAAACAACGAAATAAAGGGCGAAAAAATTTTATGTTTTTATTAAATATCTCCGGAACGGAGAGGCCGATCCGGGAGTTTGAGGTGTCGACGGATGCAGGACAGAGGGCCCCACAATCGCGCCGAACAACGGAAAAAGATTGAACAAGAGGTAAGCAGAGAAATTAATGAAAAACGTAAAAATAGACAAAAAGCAGGCAAAACCGGGAGAAATTCGAGGTTTTGTAATATTAAAAAGATGGTAGTAGTGAGAACAAATGAAGTGATTTTTTTCAGAATTTTACGGGCGAAACAACTGACAAAAATTTGAAAAAAGTACTTCGAATATTTCGAGTTTCAGATCGCTTAGGTAGGTTTTAAAGAGCGATCCGATTCTTATAACGAATAATCGATGCAAAATAGGAATAAAAATAAAAATAAAAATTAATTACTCCGGAACGGGTAAGCCGATCCGATAGTGAGATACCTCGATGAAAGCAGGACGAAAGGCCCCACAATCGCGCCAAAGAACTTAAAAAGGTAGGACAAAAAATGAGCAAATTAAAAATGAAAATAGAAAAAACAACGAAATAAAGGGCGAAAAAATTTTATGTTTTTATTAAATATCTCCGGAACGGAGAGGCCGATCCGGGAGTTTGAGGTGTCGACGGATGCAGGACAGAGGGCCCCACAATCGCGCCGAACAACGGAAAAAGATTGAACAAGAGGTAAGCAGAGAAATTAATGAAAAACGTAAAAATAGACAAAAAGCAGGCAAAACCGGGAGAAATTCGAGGTTTTGTAATATTAAAAAGATGGTAGTAGTGAGAACAAATGAAGTGATTTTTTTCAGAATTTTACGGGCGAAACAACTGACAAAAATTTGAAAAAAGTACTTCGAATATTTCGAGTTTCAGATCGCTTAGGTAGGTTTTAAAGAGCGATCCGATTCTTATAACGAATAATCGATGCAAAATAGGAATAAAAATAAAAATAAAAATTAATTACTCCGGAACGGGTAAGCCGATCCGATAGTGAGATACCTCGATGAAAGCAGGACGAAAGGCCCCACAATCGCGCCAAAGAACTTAAAAAGGTAGGACAAAAAATGAGCAAATTAAAAATGAAAATAGAAAAAACAACGAAATAAAGGGCGAAAAAATTTTATGTTTTTATTAAATATCTCCGGAACGGAGAGGCCGATCCGGGAGTTTGAGGTGTCGACGGATGCAGGACAGAGGGCCCCACAATCGCGCCGAACAACGGAAAAAGATTGAACAAGAGGTAAGCAGAGAAATTAATGAAAAACGTAAAAATAGACAAAAAGCAGGCAAAACCGGGAGAAATTCGAGGTTTTGTAATATTAAAAAGATGGTAGTAGTGAGAACAAATGAAGTGATTTTTTTCAGAATTTTACGGGCGAAACAACTGACAAAAATTTGAAAAAAGTACTTCGAATATTTCGAGTTTCAGATCGCTTAGGTAGGTTTTAAAGAGCGATCCGATTCTTATAACGAATAATCGATGCAAAATAGGAATAAAAATAAAAATAAAAATTAATTACTCCGGAACGGGTAAGCCGATCCGATAGTGAGATACCTCGATGAAAGCAGGACGAAAGGCCCCACAATCGCGCCAAAGAACTTAAAAAGGTAGGACAAAAAATGAGCAAATTAAAAATGAAAATAGAAAAAACAACGAAATAAAGGGCGAAAAAATTTTATGTTTTTATTAAATATCTCCGGAACGGAGAGGCCGATCCGGGAGTTTGAGGTGTCGACGGATGCAGGACAGAGGGCCCCACAATCGCGCCGAACAACGGAAAAAGATTGAACAAGAGGTAAGCAGAGAAATTAATGAAAAACGTAAAAATAGACAAAAAGCAGGCAAAACCGGGAGAAATTCGAGGTTTTGTAATATTAAAAAGATGGTAGTAGTGAGAACAAATGAAGTGATTTTTTTCAGAATTTTACGGGCGAAACAACTGACAAAAATTTGAAAAAAGTACTTCGAATATTTCGAGTTTCAGATCGCTTAGGTAGGTTTTAAAGAGCGATCCGATTCTTATAACGAATAATCGATGCAAAATAGGAATAAAAATAAAAATAAAAATTAATTACTCCGGAACGGGTAAGCCGATCCGATAGTGAGATACCTCGATGAAAGCAGGACGAAAGGCCCCACAATCGCGCCAAAGAACTTAAAAAGGTAGGACAAAAAATGAGCAAATTAAAAATGAAAATAGAAAAAACAACGAAATAAAGGGCGAAAAAATTTTATGTTTTTATTAAATATCTCCGGAACGGAGAGGCCGATCCGGGAGTTTGAGGTGTCGACGGATGCAGGACAGAGGGCCCCACAATCGCGCCGAACAACGGAAAAAGATTGAACAAGAGGTAAGCAGAGAAATTAATGAAAAACGTAAAAATAGACAAAAAGCAGGCAAAACCGGGAGAAATTCGAGGTTTTGTAATATTAAAAAGATGGTAGTAGTGAGAACAAATGAAGTGATTTTTTTCAGAATTTTACGGGCGAAACAACTGACAAAAATTTGAAAAAAGTACTTCGAATATTTCGAGTTTCAGATCGCTTAGGTAGGTTTTAAAGAGCGATCCGATTCTTATAACGAATAATCGATGCAAAATAGGAATAAAAATAAAAATAAAAATTAATTACTCCGGAACGGGTAAGCCGATCCGATAGTGAGATACCTCGATGAAAGCAGGACGAAAGGCCCCACAATCGCGCCAAAGAACTTAAAAAGGTAGGACAAAAA
>NW_026974775.1:0-88734 GCF_037043105.1 Vanessa tameamea
GATCTCTAAAAATAGCTAACTTCTCATCGATTGTGCTATTTTTTACAGTTATTATTTCACTAAAAAAATATATCTAAGAAACTAGAAACCAAAACTGAATTCTAACTTTGTACAGATGGTTGCTCGTTATCATTTGAAAACATTAACTCAGCCAGATCTCTAAAAATTGCTAACTTCTCATCGATTGTGCTATTTTTTACAGTTATTATTTCATTAAAAAATTATATCTAAGAAACTAGAAAGCAAAATGAATTCGAACTTTGTACAGATGGTTGCTCGTTATCATTTGAAACATTAACTCAGCCAGATCTCTAAAATTGCTAACTTCTCATCGATTGTGCTATTTTTTACAGTTATTATTTCATTAAAAAAATATATCTAAGAAACTAGAAACCAAAATGAATTCGAACTTTGTACAGATGGTTGCTCGTTATCATTTGAAAACATTAACTCAGCCAGATCTCTAAAAATTGCTAACTTCTCATCGATTGTGCTATTTTTTACAGTTATTATTTCATTAAAAAAATATATCTAGAAACTAGAAACCAAAATGAATTCGAACTTTGTACAGATGGTTGCTCGTTATCATTTGAAAACATTAACTCAGCAGATCTCTAAAAATAGCTAACTTCTCATCGATTGTGCTATTTTTACAGTTATTATTTCACTAAAAAAATATATCTAAGAAACTAGAAACCAAACTGAATTCTAACTTTGTACAGATGGTTGCTCGTTATCATTTGAAAACATTACTCAGCCAGATCTCTAAAAATTGCTAACTTCTCATCGATTGTGCTATTTTTTACAGTTATTATTTCATTAAAAAAATATATCTAAGAAACTAGAAAGCAAAATGAATTCGAACTTTGTACAGATGGTTGCTCGTTATCATTTGAAAACATTAACTCAGCCAGATCTCTAAAAATTGCTAACTTCTCATCGATTGTGCTATTTTTTACAGTTATTATTTCATTAAAAAAATATATCTAAGAAACTAGAAACCAAAATGAATTCGAACTTTGTACAGATGGTTGCTCGTTATCATTTGAAAACATTAACTCAGCCAGATCTCTAAAAATTGCTAACTTCTCATCGATTGTGCTATTTTTTACAGTTATTATTTCACTAAAAAAATATATATAAGAAACTAGAAACCAAAATGAAATCGAACTTTGTACAGATGGTTGCTAGTTCTCATTTGAAAACATTAACTGAGCCAGATCTCTAAAAATTGCTAACTTCTCATCGATTGTGCTATTTTTTACAGTTATTATTTCACTAAAAAAATATATCTAAGAAACTAGAAACCAAAATGAATTCGAACTTTGTACAGATGGTTGCTCGTTATCATTTGAAAACATTAACTCAGCCAGATCTCTAAAATTGCTAACTTCTCATCGATTGTGCTATTTTTTACAGTTATTATTTCACTAAAAAAAATATATCTAAGAAACTAGAAACCAAAATGAATTCGAACTTTGTACAGATGGTTGCTCGTTATCATTTGAAAACATTAACTCAGCCAGATCTCTAAAAATTGCTAACTTCTCATCGATTGTGCTATTTTTTACAGTTATTATTTCATTAAAAAATATATCTAAGAAACTAGAAACCAAAATGAATTCGAACTTTGTACAGATGGTTGCTAGTTCTCATTTGAAAACATTAACTGAGCCAGATCTCTAAAAATTGCTAACTTCTCATCGATTGTGCTATTTTTTACAGTTATTATTTCATTAAAAAAATATATCTAAGAAACTAGAAACCAAAATGAATTCGAACTTTGTACAGATGGTTGCTCGTTATCATTTGAAAACATTAACTCAGCCAGATCTCTAAAAATTGCTAACTTCTCATCGATTGTGCTATTTTTTACAGTTATTATTTCACTAAAAAAATATATCTAAGAAACTAGAAACCAAAATGAAATCGAACTTTGTACAGATGGTTGCTAGTTCTCATTTGAAAACATTAACTGAGCCAGATCTCTAAAAATTGCTAACTTCTCATCGATTGTGCTATTTTTTACAGTTATTATTTCACTAAAAAAATATATCTAAGAACTAGAAACCAAAATGAATCGAACTTTGTACAGATGGTTGCTAGTTCTCATTTGAAAACATTAACTGAGCCAGATCTCTAAAAATTGCTAACTTCTCATCGATTGTGCTATTTTTTACAGTTATTATTTCATTAAAAAAATATATCTAAGAAACTAGAAACCAAAATGAATTCGAACTTTGTACAGATGGTTGCTCGTTATCATTTGAAAACATTAACTCAGCCAGATCTCTAAAATTGCTAACTTCTCATCGATTGTGCAATTTTTTACAGTTATTATTTCACTAAAAAAATATATCTAAGAAACTAGAAACCAAAATGAATTCGAACTTTGTACAGATGGTTGCTAGTTCTCATTTGAAAACATTAACTCAGCCAGATCTCTAAAATTGCTAACTTCTCATCGATTGTGCTATTTTTTACAGTTATTATTTCATTAAAAAAATATATCTAAGAAACTAGAAACCAAAATGAATTCGAACTTTGTACAGATGGTTGCTAGTTCTCATTTGAAAACATTAACTGAGCCAGATCTCTAAAAATTGCTAACTTCTCATCGATTGTGCTATTTTTTACAGTTATTATTTCATTAAAAAAATATATCTAAGAAACTAGAAACCAAAATGAATTCGAACTTTGTACAGATGGTTGCTCGTTATCATTTGAAAACATTAACTCAGCCAGATCTCTAAAAATAGCTAACTTCTCATCGATTGTGCTATTTTTACAGTTATTATTTCACTAAAAAAATATATCTAAGAAACTAGAAACCAAACTGAATTCTAACTTTGTACAGATGGTTGCTCGTTATCATTTGAAAACATTAACTCAGCCAGATCTCTAAAAATTGCTAACTTCTCATCGATTGTGCTATTTTTTACAGTTATTATTTCATTAAAAAAATATATCTAAGAAACTAGAAAGCAAAATGAATTCGAACTTTGTACAGATGGTTGCTCGTTATCATTTGAAAACATTAACTCAGCCAGATCTCTAAAAATTGCTAACTTCTCATCGATTGTGCTATTTTTTACAGTTATTATTTCATTAAAAAAATATATCTAAGAAACTAGAAACCAAAATGAATTCGAACTTTGTACAGATGGTTGCTCGTTATCATTTGAAAACATTAACTCAGCCAGATCTCTAAAAATTGCTAACTTCTCATCGATTGTGCTATTTTTTACAGTTATTATTTCACTAAAAAAATATATATAAGAAACTAGAAACCAAAATGAAATCGAACTTTGTACAGATGGTTGCTAGTTCTCATTTGAAAACATTAACTGAGCCAGATCTCTAAAAATTGCTAACTTCTCATCGATTGTGCTATTTTTTACAGTTATTATTTCATTAAAAAAATATATCTAAGAAACTAGAAACCACAATGAATTCGAACTTTGTACAGATGGTTGCTCGTTATCATTTGAAAACATTAACTCAGCCAGATCTCTAAAAATTGCTAACTTCTCATCGATTGTGCTATTTTTTACAGTTATTATTTCACTAAAAAAATATATCTAAGAAACTAGAAACCAAATGAATTCGAACTTTGTACAGATGGTTGCTAGTTCTCATTTGAAAACATTAACTCAGCCAGATCTCTAAAAATTGCTAACTTCTCATCGATTGTGCTATTTTTTACAGTTATTATTTCATTAAAAAAATATATCTAAGAAACTAGAAACCAAAATGAATTCGAACTTTGTACAGATGGTTGCTCGTTATCATTTGAAAACATTAACTCAGCCAGATCTCTAAAAATTGCTAACTTCTCATCGATTGTGCTATTTTTTACAGTTATTATTTCACTAAAAAAATATATCTAAGAAACTAGAAACCAAAATGAATTCGAACTTTGTACAGATGGTTGCTCGTTATCATTTGAAAACATTAACTCAGCCAGATCTCTAAAAATTGCTAACTTCTCATCGATTGTGCTATTTTTTACAGTTATTATTTCACTAAAAAAATATATCTAAGAAACTAGAAACCAAAATGAATTCGAACTTTGTACAGGTGGTTGCTCGTTATCATTTGAAAACATTAACTCAGCCAGATCTCTAAAAATTGCTAACTTCTCATCGATTGTGCTATTTTTTACAGTTATTATTTCACTAAAAAAATATATCTAAGAAACTAGAAACCAAAATGAATTCGAACTTTGTACAGATGGTTGCTAGTTCTCATTTGAAAACATTAACTCAGCCAGATCTCTAAAAATTGCTAACTTCTCATCGATTGTGCTATTTTTTACAGTTATTATTTCATTAAAAAAATATATCTAAGAAACTAGAAACCAAAATGAATTCGAACTTTGTACAGATGGTTGCTCGTTATCATTTGAAAACATTAACTCAGCCAGATCTCTAAAAATTGCTAACTTCTCATCGATTGTGCTATTTTTTACAGTTATTATTTCACTAAAAAAATATATCTAAGAAACTAGAAACCAAAATGAATTCGAACTTTGTACAGATGGTTGCTCGTTATCATTTGAAAACATTAACTCAGCCAGATCTCTAAAAATTGCTAACTTCTCATCGATTGTGCTATTTTTTACAGTTATTATTTCATTAAAAAAATATATCTAAGAAACTAGAAACCAAAATGAATTCGAACTTTGTACAGATGGTTGCTCGTTATCATTTGAAAACATTAACTCAGCCAGATCTCTAAAAATTGCTAACTTCTCATCGATTGTGCTATTTTTTACAGTTATTATTTCACTAAAAAAATATATCTAAGAAACTAGAAACCAAAATGAATTCGAACTTTGTACAGATGGTTGCTCGTTATCATTTGAAAACATTAACTCAGCCAGATCTCTAAAAATTGCTAACTTCTCATCGATTGTGCTATTTTTTACAGTTATTATTTCATTAAAAAAATATATCTAAGAAACTAGAAACCAAAATGAATTCGAACTTTGTACAGATGGTTGCTAGTTCTCATTTGAAAACATTAACTGAGCCAGATCTCTAAAAATTGCTAACTTCTCATCGATTGTGCTATTTTTTACAGTTATTATTTCATTAAAAAAATATATCTAAGAAACTAGAAACCAAAATGAATTCGAACTTTGTACAGATGGTTGCTCGTTATCATTTGAAAACATTAACTCAGCCAGATCTCTAAAAATAGCTAACTTCTCATCGATTGTGCTATTTTTTACAGTTATTATTTCACTAAAAAAATATATCTAAGAAACTAGAAACCAAAATGAATTCGAACTTTGTACAGATGGTTGCTAGTTATCATTTGAAAACATTAACTCAGCCAGATCTCTAAAAATTGCTAACTTCTCATCGATTGTGCTATTTTTTACAGTTATTATTTCATTAAAAAAATATATCTAAGAAACTAGAAAGCAAAATGAATTCGAACTTTGTACAGATGGTTGCTCGTTATCATTTGAAAACATTAACTCAGCCAGATCTCTAAAATTGCTAACTTCTCATCGATTGTGCTATTTTTTACAGTTATTATTTCATTAAAAAAATATATCTAAGAAACTAGAAACCAAAATGAATTCGAACTTTGTACAGATGGTTGCTCGTTATCATTTGAAAACATTAACTCAGCCAGATCTCTAAAAATTGCTAACTTCTCATCGATTGTGCTATTTTTTACAGTTATTATTTCACTAAAAAAATATATCTAAGAAACTAGAAACCAAAATGAAATCGAACTTTGTACAGATGGTTGCTAGTTCTCATTTGAAAACATTAACTGAGCCAGATCTCTAAAAATTGCTAACTTCTCATCGATTGTGCTATTTTTTACAGTTATTATTTCATTAAAAAAATATATCTAAGAAACTAGAAACCACAATGAATTCGAACTTTGTACAGATGGTTGCTCGTTATCATTTGAAAACATTAACTCAGCCAGATCTCTAAAAATTGCTAACTTCTCATCGATTGTGCTATTTTTTACAGTTATTATTTCACTAAAAAAATATATCTAAGAAACTAGAAACCAAAATGAATTCGAACTTTGTACAGATGGTTGCTAGTTCTCATTTGAAAACATTAACTCAGCCAGATCTCTAAAAATTGCTAACTTCTCATCGATTGTGCTATTTTTTACAGTTATTATTTCATTAAAAAAATATATCTAAGAAACTAGAAACCAAAATGAATTCGAACTTTGTACAGATGGTTGCTCGTTATCATTTGAAAACATTAACTCAGCCAGATCTCTAAAAATTGCTAACTTCTCATCGATTGTGCTATTTTTTACAGTTATTATTTCACTAAAAAATATATCTAAGAAACTAGAAACCAAAATGAATTCGAACTTTGTACAGATGGTTGCTCGTTATCATTTGAAAACATTAACTCAGCCAGATCTCTAAAAATTGCTAACTTCTCATCGATTGTGCAATTTTTTACAGTTATTATTTCACTAAAAAAATATATCTAAGAAACTAGAAACCAAAATGAATTCGAACTTTGTACAGGTGGTTGCTCGTTATCATTTGAAAACATTAACTCAGCCAGATCTCTAAAAATTGCTAACTTCTCATCGATTGTGCTATTTTTTACAGTTATTATTTCACTAAAAAAATATATCTAAGAAACTAGAAACCAAAATGAATTCGAACTTTGTACAGATGGTTGCTAGTTCTCATTTGAAAACATTAACTCAGCCAGATCTCTAAAAATTGCTAACTTCTCATCGATTGTGCTATTTTTTACAGTTATTATTTCATTAAAAAAATATATCTAAGAAACTAGAAACCAAAATGAATTCGAACTTTGTACAGATGGTTGCTCGTTATCATTTGAAAACATTAACTCAGCCAGATCTCTAAAAATTGCTAACTTCTCATCGATTGTGCTATTTTTTACAGTTATTATTTCACTAAAAAAATATATGTAAGAAACTAGAAACCAAAATGAATTCGAACTTTGTACAGATGGTTGCTCGTTATCATTTGAAAACATTAACTCAGCCAGATCTCTAAAAATTGCTAACTTCTCATCGATTGTGCTATTTTTTACAGTTATTATTTCATTAAAAAAATATATCTAAGAAACTAGAAACCAAAATGAATTCGAACTTTGTACAGATGGTTGCTCGTTATCATTTGAAAACATTAACTCAGCCAGATCTCTAAAAATTGCTAACTTCTCATCGATTGTGCAATTTTTTACAGTTATTATTTCACTAAAATAATATATCTAAGAAACTAGAAACCAAAATGAATTCGAACTTTGTACAGATGGTTGCTCGTTATCATTTGAAAACATTAACTCAGCCAGATCTCTAAAAATTGCTAACTTCTCATCGATTGTGCAATTTTTTACAGTTATTATTTCACTAAAAAAATATATCTAAGAAACTAGAAACCAAAATGAATTCGAACTTTGTACAGGTGGTTGCTCGTTATCATTTGAAAACATTAACTCAGCCAGATCTCTAAAAATTGCTAACTTCTCATCGATTGTGCTATTTTTTACAGTTATTATTTCACTAAAAAAATATATCTAAGAAACTAGAAACCAAAATGAATTCGAACTTTGTACAGATGGTTGCTCGTTATCATTTGAAAACATTAACTCAGCCAGATCTCTAAAAATTGCTAACTTCTCATCGATTGTGCTATTTTTTACAGTTATTATTTCACTAAAAAAATATATCTAAGAAACTAGAAACCAAAATGAATTCGAACTTTGTACAGATGGTTGCTAGTTCTCATTTGAAAACATTAACTCAGCCAGATCTCTAAAAATTGCTAACTTCTCATCGATTGTGCTATTTTTTACAGTTATTATTTCATTAAAAAAATATATCTAAGAAACTAGAAACCAAAATGAATTCGAACTTTGTACAGATGGTTGCTCGTTATCATTTGAAAACATTAACTCAGCCAGATCTCTAAAAATTGCTAACTTCTCATCGATTGTGCTATTTTTTACAGTTATTATTTCACTAAAAAAATATATCTAAGAAACTAGAAACCAAAATGAATTCGAACTTTGTACAGATGGTTGCTCGTTATCATTTGAAAACATTAACTCAGCCAGATCTCTAAAAATTGCTAACTTCTCATCGATTGTGCTATTTTTTACAGTTATTATTTCATTAAAAAAATATATCTAAGAAACTAGAAACCAAAATGAATTCGAACTTTGTACAGATGGTTGCTAGTTCTCATTTGAAAACATTAACTGAGCCAGATCTCTAAAAATTGCTAACTTCTCATCGATTGTGCTATTTTTTACAGTTATTATTTCACTAAAAAAATATATCTAAGAAACTAGAAACCAAAATGAAATCGAACTTTGTACAGATGGTTGCTAGTTCTCATTTGAAAACATTAACTGAGCCAGATCTCTAAAAATTGCTAACTTCTCATCGATTGTGCAATTTTTTACAGTTATTATTTCACTAAAAAAATATATCTAAGAAACTAGAAACCAAAATGAATTCGAACTTTGTACAGGTGGTTGCTCGTTATCATTTGAAAACATTAACTCAGCCAGATCTCTAAAAATTGCTAACTTCTCATCGATTGTGCTATTTTTTACAGTTATTATTTCATTAAAAAAATATATCTAAGAAACTAGAAACCAAAATGAATTCGAACTTTGTACAGATGGTTGCTCGTTATCATTTGAAAACATTAACTCAGCCAGATCTCTAAAAATTGCTAACTTCTCATCGATTGTGCTATTTTTTACAGTTATTATTTCACTAAAAAAATATATCTAAGAAACTAGAAACCAAAATGAATTCGAACTTTGTACAGATGGTTGCTCGTTATCATTTGAAAACATTAACTCAGCCAGATCTCTAAAAATTGCTAACTTCTCATCGATTGTGCTATTTTTTACAGTTATTATTTCATTAAAAAAATATATCTAAGAAACTAGAAACCAAAATGAATTCGAACTTTGTACAGATGGTTGCTAGTTCTCATTTGAAAACATTAACTGAGCCAGATCTCTAAAAATTGCTAACTTCTCATCGATTGTGCTATTTTTTACAGTTATTATTTCACTAAAAAAATATATCTAAGAAACTAGAAACCAAAATGAAATCGAACTTTGTACAGATGGTTGCTAGTTCTCATTTGAAAACATTAACTGAGCCAGATCTCTAAAAATTGCTAACTTCTCATCGATTGTGCAATTTTTTACAGTTATTATTTCACTAAAAAAATATATCTAAGAAACTAGAAACCAAAATGAATTCGAACTTTGTACAGGTGGTTGCTCGTTATCATTTGAAAACATTAACTCAGCCAGATCTCTAAAAATTGCTAACTTCTCATCGATTGTGCTATTTTTTACAGTTATTATTTCACTAAAAAAATATATCTAAGAAACTAGAAACCAAAATGAATTCGAACTTTGTACAGATGGTTGCTAGTTCTCATTTGAAAACATTAACTCAGCCAGATCTCTAAAAATTGCTAACTTCTCATCGATTGTGCTATTTTTTACAGTTATTATTTCATTAAAAAAATATATCTAAGAAACTAGAAACCAAAATGAATTCGAACTTTGTACAGATGGTTGCTCGTTATCATTTGAAAACATTAACTCAGCCAGATCTCTAAAAATTGCTAACTTCTCATCGATTGTGCAATTTTTTACAGTTATTATTTCACTAAAAAAATATATCTAAGAAACTAGAAACCAAAATGAATTCGAACTTTGTACAGATGGTTGCTCGTTATCATTTGAAAACATTAACTCAGCCAGATCTCTAAAAATTGCTAACTTCTCATCGATTGTGCTATTTTTTACAGTTATTATTTCATTAAAAAAATATATCTAAGAAACTAGAAACCAAAATGAATTCGAACTTTGTACAGATGGTTGCTCGTTATCATTTGAAAACATTAACTCAGCCAGATCTCTAAAAATTGCTAACTTCTCATCGATTGTGCTATTTTTTACAGTTATTATTTCACTAAAAAAATATATCTAAGAAACTAGAAACCAAAATGAATTCGAACTTTGTACAGATGGTTGCTCGTTATCATTTGAAAACATTAACTCAGCCAGATCTCTAAAAATTGCTAACTTCTCATCGATTGTGCTATTTTTTACAGTTATTATTTCATTAAAAAAATATATCTAAGAAACTAGAAACCAAAATGAATTCGAACTTTGTACAGATGGTTGCTAGTTCTCATTTGAAAACATTAACTGAGCCAGATCTCTAAAAATTGCTAACTTCTCATCGATTGTGCTATTTTTTACAGTTATTATTTCACTAAAAAAATATATCTAAGAAACTAGAAACCAAAATGAAATCGAACTTTGTACAGATGGTTGCTAGTTCTCATTTGAAAACATTAACTGAGCCAGATCTCTAAAAATTGCTAACTTCTCATCGATTGTGCAATTTTTTACAGTTATTATTTCACTAAAAAAATATATCTAAGAAACTAGAAACCAAAATGAATTCGAACTTTGTACAGGTGGTTGCTCGTTATCATTTGAAAACATTAACTCAGCCAGATCTCTAAAAATTGCTAACTTCTCATCGATTGTGCTATTTTTTACAGTTATTATTTCATTAAAAAAATATATCTAAGAAACTAGAAACCAAAATGAATTCGAACTTTGTACAGATGGTTGCTCGTTATCATTTGAAAACATTAACTCAGCCAGATCTCTAAAAATTGCTAACTTCTCATCGATTGTGCTATTTTTTACAGTTATTATTTCACTAAAAAAATATATCTAAGAAACTAGAAACCAAAATGAATTCGAACTTTGTACAGATGGTTGCTCGTTATCATTTGAAAACATTAACTCAGCCAGATCTCTAAAAATTGCTAACTTCTCATCGATTGTGCTATTTTTTACAGTTATTATTTCATTAAAAAAATATATCTAAGAAACTAGAAACCAAAATGAATTCGAACTTTGTACAGATGGTTGCTAGTTCTCATTTGAAAACATTAACTGAGCCAGATCTCTAAAAATTGCTAACTTCTCATCGATTGTGCTATTTTTTACAGTTATTATTTCACTAAAAAAATATATCTAAGAAACTAGAAACCAAAATGAAATCGAACTTTGTACAGATGGTTGCTAGTTCTCATTTGAAAACATTAACTGAGCCAGATCTCTAAAAATTGCTAACTTCTCATCGATTGTGCAATTTTTTACAGTTATTATTTCACTAAAAAAATATATCTAAGAAACTAGAAACCAAAATGAATTCGAACTTTGTACAGGTGGTTGCTCGTTATCATTTGAAAACATTAACTCAGCCAGATCTCTAAAAATTGCTAACTTCTCATCGATTGTGCTATTTTTTACAGTTATTATTTCACTAAAAAAATATATCTAAGAAACTAGAAACCAAAATGAATTCGAACTTTGTACAGATGGTTGCTAGTTCTCATTTGAAAACATTAACTCAGCCAGATCTCTAAAAATTGCTAACTTCTCATCGATTGTGCTATTTTTTACAGTTATTATTTCATTAAAAAAATATATCTAAGAAACTAGAAACCAAAATGAATTCGAACTTTGTACAGATGGTTGCTCGTTATCATTTGAAAACATTAACTCAGCCAGATCTCTAAAAATTGCTAACTTCTCATCGATTGTGCAATTTTTTACAGTTATTATTTCACTAAAAAAATATATCTAAGAAACTAGAAACCAAAATGAATTCGAACTTTGTACAGATGGTTGCTCGTTATCATTTGAAAACATTAACTCAGCCAGATCTCTAAAAATTGCTAACTTCTCATCGATTGTGCTATTTTTTACAGTTATTATTTCACTAAAAAAATATATCTAAGAAACTAGAAACCAAAATGAATTCGAACTTTGTACAGATGGTTGCTAGTTCTCATTTGAAAACATTAACTCAGCCAGATCTCTAAAAATTGCTAACTTCTCATCGATTGTGCTATTTTTTACAGTTATTATTTCATTAAAAAAATATATCTAAGAAACTAGAAACCAAAATGAATTCGAACTTTGTACAGATGGTTGCTAGTTCTCATTTGAAAACATTAACTGAGCCAGATCTCTAAAAATTGCTAACTTCTCATCGATTGTGCTATTTTTTACAGTTATTATTTCATTAAAAAAATATATCTAAGAAACTAGAAACCAAAATGAATTCGAACTTTGTACAGATGGTTGCTCGTTATCATTTGAAAACATTAACTCAGCCAGATCTCTAAAAATAGCTAACTTCTCATCGATTGTGCTATTTTTTACAGTTATTATTTCACTAAAAAAATATATCTAAGAAACTAGAAACCAAACTGAATTCTAACTTTGTACAGATGGTTGCTCGTTATCATTTGAAAACATTAACTCAGCCAGATCTCTAAAAATTGCTAACTTCTCATCGATTGTGCTATTTTTTACAGTTATTATTTCATTAAAAAAATATATCTAAGAAACTAGAAAGCAAAATGAATTCGAACTTTGTACAGATGGTTGCTCGTTATCATTTGAAAACATTAACTCAGCCAGATCTCTAAAAATTGCTAACTTCTCATCGATTGTGCTATTTTTTACAGTTATTATTTCATTAAAAAAATATATCTAAGAAACTAGAAACCAAAATGAATTCGAACTTTGTACAGATGGTTGCTCGTTATCATTTGAAAACATTAACTCAGCCAGATCTCTAAAAATTGCTAACTTCTCATCGATTGTGCTATTTTTTACAGTTATTATTTCACTAAAAAAATATATATAAGAAACTAGAAACCAAAATGAAATCGAACTTTGTACAGATGGTTGCTAGTTCTCATTTGAAAACATTAACTGAGCCAGATCTCTAAAAATTGCTAACTTCTCATCGATTGTGCTATTTTTTACAGTTATTATTTCATTAAAAAAATATATCTAAGAAACTAGAAACCACAATGAATTCGAACTTTGTACAGATGGTTGCTCGTTATCATTTGAAAACATTAACTCAGCCAGATCTCTAAAAATTGCTAACTTCTCATCGATTGTGCTATTTTTTACAGTTATTATTTCACTAAAAAAATATATCTAAGAAACTAGAAACCAAAATGAATTCGAACTTTGTACAGATGGTTGCTAGTTCTCATTTGAAAACATTAACTCAGCCAGATCTCTAAAAATTGCTAACTTCTCATCGATTGTGCTATTTTTTACAGTTATTATTTCATTAAAAAAATATATCTAAGAAACTAGAAACCAAAATGAATTCGAACTTTGTACAGATGGTTGCTAGTTCTCATTTGAAAACATTAACTGAGCCAGATCTCTAAAAATTGCTAACTTCTCATCGATTGTGCTATTTTTTACAGTTATTATTTCATTAAAAAAATATATCTAAGAAACTAGAAACCAAAATGAATTCGAACTTTGTACAGATGGTTGCTCGTTATCATTTGAAAACATTAACTCAGCCAGATCTCTAAAAATTGCTAACTTCTCATCGATTGTGCTATTTTTTACAGTTATTATTTCACTAAAAATATATATCTAAGAAACTAGAAACCAAAATGAAATCGAACTTTGTACAGATGGTTGCTAGTTCTCATTTGAAAACATTAACTGAGCCAGATCTCTAAAAATTGCTAACTTCTCATCGATTGTGCTATTTTTTACAGTTATTATTTCACTAAAAAAATATATCTAAGAAACTAGAAACCAAAATGAAATCGAACTTTGTACAGATGGTTGCTAGTTCTCATTTGAAAACATTAACTGAGCCAGATCTCTAAAAATTGCTAACTTCTCATCGATTGTGCTATTTTTTACAGTTATTATTTCATTAAAAAAATATATCTAAGAAACTAGAAACCAAAATGAATTCGAACTTTGTACAGATGGTTGCTCGTTATCATTTGAAAACATTAACTCAGCCAGATCTCTAAAAATTGCTAACTTCTCATCGATTGTGCAATTTTTTACAGTTATTATTTCACTAAAAAAATATATCTAAGAAACTAGAAACCAAAATGAATTCGAACTTTGTACAGGTGGTTGCTCGTTATCATTTGAAAACATTAACTCAGCCAGATCTCTAAAAATTGCTAACTTCTCATCGATTGTGCTATTTTTTACAGTTATTATTTCACTAAAAAAATATATCTAAGAAACTAGAAACCAAAATGAATTCGAACTTTGTACAGATGGTTGCTAGTTCTCATTTGAAAACATTAACTCAGCCAGATCTCTAAAAATTGCTAATTTCTCATCGATTGTGCTATTTTTTACAGTTATTATTTCATTAAAAAAATATATCTAAGAAACTAGAAACCAAAATGAATTCGAACTTTGTACAGATGGTTGCTAGTTCTCATTTGAAAACATTAACTGAGCCAGATCTCTAAAAATTGCTAACTTCTCATCGATTGTGCTATTTTTTACAGTTATTATTTCATTAAAAAAATATATCTAAGAAACTAGAAACCAAAATGAATTCGAACTTTGTACAGATGGTTGCTCGTTATCATTTGAAAACATTAACTCAGCCAGATCTCTAAAAATTGCTAACTTCTCATCGATTGTGCAATTTTTTACAGTTATTATTTCACTAAAAAAATATATCTAAGAAACTAGAAACCAAAATGAATTCGAACTTTGTACAGATGGTTGCTCGTTATCATTTGAAAACATTAACTCAGCCAGATCTCTAAAAATTGCTAACTTCTCATCGATTGTGCTATTTTTTACAGTTATTATTTCACTAAAAAAATATATGTAAGAAACTAGAAACCAAAATGAATTCGAACTTTGTACAGATGGTTGCTCGTTATCATTTGAAAACATTAACTCAGCCAGATCTCTAAAAATTGCTAACTTCTCATCGATTGTGCTATTTTTTACAGTTATTATTTCATTAAAAAAATATATCTAAGAAACTAGAAACCAAAATGAATTCGAACTTTGTACAGATGGTTGCTCGTTATCATTTGAAAACATTAACTCAGCCAGATCTCTAAAAATTGCTAACTTCTCATCGATTGTGCTATTTTTTACAGTTATTATTTCACTAAAATAATATATCTAAGAAACTAGAAACCAAAATGAATTCGAACTTTGTACAGATGGTTGCTCGTTATCATTTGAAAACATTAACTCAGCCAGATCTCTAAAAATTGCTAACTTCTCATCGATTGTGCAATTTTTTACAGTTATTATTTCACTAAAAAAATATATCTAAGAAACTAGAAACCAAAATGAATTCGAACTTTGTACAGGTGGTTGCTCGTTATCATTTGAAAACATTAACTCAGCCAGATCTCTAAAAATTGCTAACTTCTCATCGATTGTGCTATTTTTTACAGTTATTATTTCACTAAAAAAATATATCTAAGAAACTAGAAACCAAAATGAATTCGAACTTTGTACAGATGGTTGCTAGTTCTCATTTGAAAACATTAACTCAGCCAGATCTCTAAAAATTGCTAATTTCTCATCGATTGTGCTATTTTTTACAGTTATTATTTCATTAAAAAAATATATCTAAGAAACTAGAAACCAAAATGAATTCGAACTTTGTACAGATGGTTGCTAGTTCTCATTTGAAAACATTAACTGAGCCAGATCTCTAAAAATTGCTAACTTCTCATCGATTGTGCTATTTTTTACAGTTATTATTTCATTAAAAAAATATATCTAAGAAACTAGAAACCAAAATGAATTCGAACTTTGTACAGATGGTTGCTCGTTATCATTTGAAAACATTAACTCAGCCAGATCTCTAAAAATTGCTAACTTCTCATCGATTGTGCAATTTTTTACAGTTATTATTTCACTAAAAAAATATATCTAAGAAACTAGAAACCAAAATGAATTCGAACTTTGTACAGATGGTTGCTCGTTATCATTTGAAAACATTAACTCAGCCAGATCTCTAAAAATTGCTAACTTCTCATCGATTGTGCTATTTTTTACAGTTATTATTTCACTAAAAAAATATATGTAAGAAACTAGAAACCAAAATGAATTCGAACTTTGTACAGATGGTTGCTCGTTATCATTTGAAAACATTAACTCAGCCAGATCTCTAAAAATTGCTAACTTCTCATCGATTGTGCTATTTTTTACAGTTATTATTTCATTAAAAAAATATATCTAAGAAACTAGAAACCAAAATGAATTCGAACTTTGTACAGATGGTTGCTCGTTATCATTTGAAAACATTAACTCAGCCAGATCTCTAAAAATTGCTAACTTCTCATCGATTGTGCTATTTTTTACAGTTATTATTTCACTAAAATAATATATCTAAGAAACTAGAAACCAAAATGAATTCGAACTTTGTACAGATGGTTGCTCGTTATCATTTGAAAACATTAACTCAGCCAGATCTCTAAAAATTGCTAACTTCTCATCGATTGTGCAATTTTTTACAGTTATTATTTCACTAAAAAAATATATCTAAGAAACTAGAAACCAAAATGAATTCGAACTTTGTACAGGTGGTTGCTCGTTATCATTTGAAAACATTAACTCAGCCAGATCTCTAAAAATTGCTAACTTCTCATCGATTGTGCTATTTTTTACAGTTATTATTTCACTAAAAAAATATATCTAAGAAACTAGAAACCAAAATGAATTCGAACTTTGTACAGATGGTTGCTAGTTCTCATTTGAAAACATTAACTCAGCCAGATCTCTAAAAATTGCTAACTTCTCATCGATTGTGCTATTTTTTACAGTTATTATTTCATTAAAAAAATATATCTAAGAAACTAGAAACCAAAATGAATTCGAACTTTGTACAGATGGTTGCTCGTTATCATTTGAAAACATTAACTCAGCCAGATCTCTAAAAATTGCTAACTTCTCATCGATTGTGCTATTTTTTACAGTTATTATTTCACTAAAAAAATATATGTAAGAAACTAGAAACCAAAATGAATTCGAACTTTGTACAGATGGTTGCTCGTTATCATTTGAAAACATTAACTCAGCCAGATCTCTAAAAATTGCTAACTTCTCATCGATTGTGCTATTTTTTACAGTTATTATTTCATTAAAAAAATATATCTAAGAAACTAGAAACCAAAATGAATTCGAACTTTGTACAGATGGTTGCTCGTTATCATTTGAAAACATTAACTCAGCCAGATCTCTAAAAATTGCTAACTTCTCATCGATTGTGCTATTTTTTACAGTTATTATTTCACTAAAAAAATATATGTAAGAAACTAGAAACCAAAATGAATTCGAACTTTGTACAGATGGTTGCTCGTTATCATTTGAAAACATTAACTCAGCCAGATCTCTAAAAATTGCTAACTTCTCATCGATTGTGCTATTTTTTACAGTTATTATTTCATTAAAAAAATATATCTAAGAAACTAGAAACCAAAATGAATTCGAACTTTGTACAGATGGTTGCTCGTTATCATTTGAAAACATTAACTCAGCCAGATCTCTAAAAATTGCTAACTTCTCATCGATTGTGCAATTTTTTACAGTTATTATTTCACTAAAATAATATATCTAAGAAACTAGAAACCAAAATGAATTCGAACTTTGTACAGATGGTTGCTCGTTATCATTTGAAAACATTAACTCAGCCAGATCTCTAAAAATTGCTAACTTCTCATCGATTGTGCAATTTTTTACAGTTATTATTTCACTAAAAAAATATATCTAAGAAACTAGAAACCAAAATGAATTCGAACTTTGTACAGGTGGTTGCTCGTTATCATTTGAAAACATTAACTCAGCCAGATCTCTAAAAATTGCTAACTTCTCATCGATTGTGCTATTTTTTACAGTTATTATTTCACTAAAAAAATATATCTAAGAAACTAGAAACCAAAATGAATTCGAACTTTGTACAGATGGTTGCTCGTTATCATTTGAAAACATTAACTCAGCCAGATCTCTAAAAATTGCTAACTTCTCATCGATTGTGCTATTTTTTACAGTTATTATTTCACTAAAAAAATATATCTAAGAAACTAGAAACCAAAATGAATTCGAACTTTGTACAGATGGTTGCTAGTTCTCATTTGAAAACATTAACTCAGCCAGATCTCTAAAAATTGCTAACTTCTCATCGATTGTGCTATTTTTTACAGTTATTATTTCATTAAAAAAATATATCTAAGAAACTAGAAACCAAAATGAATTCGAACTTTGTACAGATGGTTGCTCGTTATCATTTGAAAACATTAACTCAGCCAGATCTCTAAAAATTGCTAACTTCTCATCGATTGTGCTATTTTTTACAGTTATTATTTCACTAAAAAAATATATCTAAGAAACTAGAAACCAAAATGAATTCGAACTTTGTACAGATGGTTGCTCGTTATCATTTGAAAACATTAACTCAGCCAGATCTCTAAAAATTGCTAACTTCTCATCGATTGTGCTATTTTTTACAGTTATTATTTCATTAAAAAAATATATCTAAGAAACTAGAAACCAAAATGAATTCGAACTTTGTACAGATGGTTGCTAGTTCTCATTTGAAAACATTAACTGAGCCAGATCTCTAAAAATTGCTAACTTCTCATCGATTGTGCTATTTTTTACAGTTATTATTTCACTAAAAAAATATATCTAAGAAACTAGAAACCAAAATGAAATCGAACTTTGTACAGATGGTTGCTAGTTCTCATTTGAAAACATTAACTGAGCCAGATCTCTAAAAATTGCTAACTTCTCATCGATTGTGCAATTTTTTACAGTTATTATTTCACTAAAAAAATATATCTAAGAAACTAGAAACCAAAATGAATTCGAACTTTGTACAGGTGGTTGCTCGTTATCATTTGAAAACATTAACTCAGCCAGATCTCTAAAAATTGCTAACTTCTCATCGATTGTGCTATTTTTTACAGTTATTATTTCATTAAAAAAATATATCTAAGAAACTAGAAACCAAAATGAATTCGAACTTTGTACAGATGGTTGCTCGTTATCATTTGAAAACATTAACTCAGCCAGATCTCTAAAAATTGCTAACTTCTCATCGATTGTGCTATTTTTTACAGTTATTATTTCACTAAAAAAATATATCTAAGAAACTAGAAACCAAAATGAATTCGAACTTTGTACAGATGGTTGCTCGTTATCATTTGAAAACATTAACTCAGCCAGATCTCTAAAAATTGCTAACTTCTCATCGATTGTGCTATTTTTTACAGTTATTATTTCATTAAAAAAATATATCTAAGAAACTAGAAACCAAAATGAATTCGAACTTTGTACAGATGGTTGCTAGTTCTCATTTGAAAACATTAACTGAGCCAGATCTCTAAAAATTGCTAACTTCTCATCGATTGTGCTATTTTTTACAGTTATTATTTCACTAAAAAAATATATCTAAGAAACTAGAAACCAAAATGAAATCGAACTTTGTACAGATGGTTGCTAGTTCTCATTTGAAAACATTAACTGAGCCAGATCTCTAAAAATTGCTAACTTCTCATCGATTGTGCAATTTTTTACAGTTATTATTTCACTAAAAAAATATATCTAAGAAACTAGAAACCAAAATGAATTCGAACTTTGTACAGGTGGTTGCTCGTTATCATTTGAAAACATTAACTCAGCCAGATCTCTAAAAATTGCTAACTTCTCATCGATTGTGCTATTTTTTACAGTTATTATTTCACTAAAAAAATATATCTAAGAAACTAGAAACCAAAATGAATTCGAACTTTGTACAGATGGTTGCTAGTTCTCATTTGAAAACATTAACTCAGCCAGATCTCTAAAAATTGCTAACTTCTCATCGATTGTGCTATTTTTTACAGTTATTATTTCATTAAAAAAATATATCTAAGAAACTAGAAACCAAAATGAATTCGAACTTTGTACAGATGGTTGCTCGTTATCATTTGAAAACATTAACTCAGCCAGATCTCTAAAAATTGCTAACTTCTCATCGATTGTGCAATTTTTTACAGTTATTATTTCACTAAAAAAATATATCTAAGAAACTAGAAACCAAAATGAATTCGAACTTTGTACAGATGGTTGCTCGTTATCATTTGAAAACATTAACTCAGCCAGATCTCTAAAAATTGCTAACTTCTCATCGATTGTGCTATTTTTTACAGTTATTATTTCACTAAAAAAATATATCTAAGAAACTAGAAACCAAAATGAATTCGAACTTTGTACAGATGGTTGCTAGTTCTCATTTGAAAACATTAACTCAGCCAGATCTCTAAAAATTGCTAACTTCTCATCGATTGTGCTATTTTTTACAGTTATTATTTCATTAAAAAAATATATCTAAGAAACTAGAAACCAAAATGAATTCGAACTTTGTACAGATGGTTGCTAGTTCTCATTTGAAAACATTAACTGAGCCAGATCTCTAAAAATTGCTAACTTCTCATCGATTGTGCTATTTTTTACAGTTATTATTTCATTAAAAAAATATATCTAAGAAACTAGAAACCAAAATGAATTCGAACTTTGTACAGATGGTTGCTCGTTATCATTTGAAAACATTAACTCAGCCAGATCTCTAAAAATAGCTAACTTCTCATCGATTGTGCTATTTTTTACAGTTATTATTTCACTAAAAAAATATATCTAAGAAACTAGAAACCAAACTGAATTCTAACTTTGTACAGATGGTTGCTCGTTATCATTTGAAAACATTAACTCAGCCAGATCTCTAAAAATTGCTAACTTCTCATCGATTGTGCTATTTTTTACAGTTATTATTTCATTAAAAAAATATATCTAAGAAACTAGAAAGCAAAATGAATTCGAACTTTGTACAGATGGTTGCTCGTTATCATTTGAAAACATTAACTCAGCCAGATCTCTAAAAATTGCTAACTTCTCATCGATTGTGCTATTTTTTACAGTTATTATTTCATTAAAAAAATATATCTAAGAAACTAGAAACCAAAATGAATTCGAACTTTGTACAGATGGTTGCTCGTTATCATTTGAAAACATTAACTCAGCCAGATCTCTAAAAATTGCTAACTTCTCATCGATTGTGCTATTTTTTACAGTTATTATTTCACTAAAAAAATATATATAAGAAACTAGAAACCAAAATGAAATCGAACTTTGTACAGATGGTTGCTAGTTCTCATTTGAAAACATTAACTGAGCCAGATCTCTAAAAATTGCTAACTTCTCATCGATTGTGCTATTTTTTACAGTTATTATTTCATTAAAAAAATATATCTAAGAAACTAGAAACCACAATGAATTCGAACTTTGTACAGATGGTTGCTCGTTATCATTTGAAAACATTAACTCAGCCAGATCTCTAAAAATTGCTAACTTCTCATCGATTGTGCTATTTTTTACAGTTATTATTTCACTAAAAAAATATATCTAAGAAACTAGAAACCAAAATGAATTCGAACTTTGTACAGGTGGTTGCTCGTTATCATTTGAAAACATTAACTCAGCCAGATCTCTAAAAATTGCTAACTTCTCATCGATTGTGCTATTTTTTACAGTTATTATTTCACTAAAAAAATATATCTAAGAAACTAGAAACCAAAATGAATTCGAACTTTGTACAGATGGTTGCTAGTTCTCATTTGAAAACATTAACTCAGCCAGATCTCTAAAAATTGCTAACTTCTCATCGATTGTGCTATTTTTTACAGTTATTATTTCATTAAAAAAATATATCTAAGAAACTAGAAACCAAAATGAATTCGAACTTTGTACAGGTGGTTGCTCGTTATCATTTGAAAACATTAACTCAGCCAGATCTCTAAAAATTGCTAACTTCTCATCGATTGTGCAATTTTTTACAGTTATTATTTCACTAAAAAAATATATCTAAGAAACTAGAAACCAAAATGAATTCGAACTTTGTACAGATGGTTGCTCGTTATCATTTGAAAACATTAACTCAGCCAGATCTCTAAAAATTGCTAACTTCTCATCGATTGTGCTATTTTTTACAGTTATTATTTCACTAAAAAAATATATCTAAGAAACTAGAAACCAAAATGAATTCGAACTTTGTACAGATGGTTGCTAGTTCTCATTTGAAAACATTAACTCAGCCAGATCTCTAAAAATTGCTAACTTCTCATCGATTGTGCTATTTTTTACAGTTATTATTTCATTAAAAAAATATATCTAAGAAACTAGAAACCAAAATGAATTCGAACTTTGTACAGATGGTTGCTAGTTCTCATTTGAAAACATTAACTGAGCCAGATCTCTAAAAATTGCTAACTTCTCATCGATTGTGCTATTTTTTACAGTTATTATTTCATTAAAAAAATATATCTAAGAAACTAGAAACCAAAATGAATTCGAACTTTGTACAGATGGTTGCTCGTTATCATTTGAAAACATTAACTCAGCCAGATCTCTAAAAATAGCTAACTTCTCATCGATTGTGCTATTTTTTACAGTTATTATTTCACTAAAAAAATATATCTAAGAAACTAGAAACCAAACTGAATTCTAACTTTGTACAGATGGTTGCTCGTTATCATTTGAAAACATTAACTCAGCCAGATCTCTAAAAATTGCTAACTTCTCATCGATTGTGCTATTTTTTACAGTTATTATTTCATTAAAAAAATATATCTAAGAAACTAGAAAGCAAAATGAATTCGAACTTTGTACAGATGGTTGCTCGTTATCATTTGAAAACATTAACTCAGCCAGATCTCTAAAAATTGCTAACTTCTCATCGATTGTGCTATTTTTTACAGTTATTATTTCATTAAAAAAATATATCTAAGAAACTAGAAACCAAAATGAATTCGAACTTTGTACAGATGGTTGCTCGTTATCATTTGAAAACATTAACTCAGCCAGATCTCTAAAAATTGCTAACTTCTCATCGATTGTGCTATTTTTTACAGTTATTATTTCACTAAAAAAATATATATAAGAAACTAGAAACCAAAATGAAATCGAACTTTGTACAGATGGTTGCTAGTTCTCATTTGAAAACATTAACTGAGCCAGATCTCTAAAAATTGCTAACTTCTCATCGATTGTGCTATTTTTTACAGTTATTATTTCATTAAAAAAATATATCTAAGAAACTAGAAACCACAATGAATTCGAACTTTGTACAGATGGTTGCTCGTTATCATTTGAAAACATTAACTCAGCCAGATCTCTAAAAATTGCTAACTTCTCATCGATTGTGCTATTTTTTACAGTTATTATTTCACTAAAAAAATATATCTAAGAAACTAGAAACCAAAATGAATTCGAACTTTGTACAGATGGTTGCTAGTTCTCATTTGAAAACATTAACTCAGCCAGATCTCTAAAAATTGCTAACTTCTCATCGATTGTGCTATTTTTTACAGTTATTATTTCATTAAAAAAATATATCTAAGAAACTAGAAACCAAAATGAATTCGAACTTTGTACAGATGGTTGCTAGTTCTCATTTGAAAACATTAACTGAGCCAGATCTCTAAAAATTGCTAACTTCTCATCGATTGTGCTATTTTTTACAGTTATTATTTCATTAAAAAAATATATCTAAGAAACTAGAAACCAAAATGAATTCGAACTTTGTACAGATGGTTGCTCGTTATCATTTGAAAACATTAACTCAGCCAGATCTCTAAAAATTGCTAACTTCTCATCGATTGTGCTATTTTTTACAGTTATTATTTCACTAAAAATATATATCTAAGAAACTAGAAACCAAAATGAAATCGAACTTTGTACAGATGGTTGCTAGTTCTCATTTGAAAACATTAACTGAGCCAGATCTCTAAAAATTGCTAACTTCTCATCGATTGTGCTATTTTTTACAGTTATTATTTCACTAAAAAAATATATCTAAGAAACTAGAAACCAAAATGAAATCGAACTTTGTACAGATGGTTGCTAGTTCTCATTTGAAAACATTAACTGAGCCAGATCTCTAAAAATTGCTAACTTCTCATCGATTGTGCTATTTTTTACAGTTATTATTTCATTAAAAAAATATATCTAAGAAACTAGAAACCAAAATGAATTCGAACTTTGTACAGATGGTTGCTCGTTATCATTTGAAAACATTAACTCAGCCAGATCTCTAAAAATTGCTAACTTCTCATCGATTGTGCAATTTTTTACAGTTATTATTTCACTAAAAAAATATATCTAAGAAACTAGAAACCAAAATGAATTCGAACTTTGTACAGGTGGTTGCTCGTTATCATTTGAAAACATTAACTCAGCCAGATCTCTAAAAATTGCTAACTTCTCATCGATTGTGCTATTTTTTACAGTTATTATTTCACTAAAAAAATATATCTAAGAAACTAGAAACCAAAATGAATTCGAACTTTGTACAGATGGTTGCTAGTTCTCATTTGAAAACATTAACTCAGCCAGATCTCTAAAAATTGCTAATTTCTCATCGATTGTGCTATTTTTTACAGTTATTATTTCATTAAAAAAATATATCTAAGAAACTAGAAACCAAAATGAATTCGAACTTTGTACAGATGGTTGCTAGTTCTCATTTGAAAACATTAACTGAGCCAGATCTCTAAAAATTGCTAACTTCTCATCGATTGTGCTATTTTTTACAGTTATTATTTCATTAAAAAAATATATCTAAGAAACTAGAAACCAAAATGAATTCGAACTTTGTACAGATGGTTGCTCGTTATCATTTGAAAACATTAACTCAGCCAGATCTCTAAAAATTGCTAACTTCTCATCGATTGTGCAATTTTTTACAGTTATTATTTCACTAAAAAAATATATCTAAGAAACTAGAAACCAAAATGAATTCGAACTTTGTACAGATGGTTGCTCGTTATCATTTGAAAACATTAACTCAGCCAGATCTCTAAAAATTGCTAACTTCTCATCGATTGTGCTATTTTTTACAGTTATTATTTCACTAAAAAAATATATGTAAGAAACTAGAAACCAAAATGAATTCGAACTTTGTACAGATGGTTGCTCGTTATCATTTGAAAACATTAACTCAGCCAGATCTCTAAAAATTGCTAACTTCTCATCGATTGTGCTATTTTTTACAGTTATTATTTCACTAAAATAATATATCTAAGAAACTAGAAACCAAAATGAATTCGAACTTTGTACAGATGGTTGCTCGTTATCATTTGAAAACATTAACTCAGCCAGATCTCTAAAAATTGCTAACTTCTCATCGATTGTGCAATTTTTTACAGTTATTATTTCACTAAAAAAATATATCTAAGAAACTAGAAACCAAAATGAATTCGAACTTTGTACAGGTGGTTGCTCGTTATCATTTGAAAACATTAACTCAGCCAGATCTCTAAAAATTGCTAACTTCTCATCGATTGTGCTATTTTTTACAGTTATTATTTCACTAAAAAAATATATCTAAGAAACTAGAAACCAAAATGAATTCGAACTTTGTACAGATGGTTGCTAGTTCTCATTTGAAAACATTAACTCAGCCAGATCTCTAAAAATTGCTAATTTCTCATCGATTGTGCTATTTTTTACAGTTATTATTTCATTAAAAAAATATATCTAAGAAACTAGAAACCAAAATGAATTCGAACTTTGTACAGATGGTTGCTAGTTCTCATTTGAAAACATTAACTGAGCCAGATCTCTAAAAATTGCTAACTTCTCATCGATTGTGCTATTTTTTACAGTTATTATTTCATTAAAAAAATATATCTAAGAAACTAGAAACCAAAATGAATTCGAACTTTGTACAGATGGTTGCTCGTTATCATTTGAAAACATTAACTCAGCCAGATCTCTAAAAATTGCTAACTTCTCATCGATTGTGCTATTTTTTACAGTTATTATTTCACTAAAAATATATATCTAAGAAACTAGAAACCAAAATGAAATCGAACTTTGTACAGATGGTTGCTAGTTCTCATTTGAAAACATTAACTGAGCCAGATCTCTAAAAATTGCTAACTTCTCATCGATTGTGCTATTTTTTACAGTTATTATTTCACTAAAAAAATATATCTAAGAAACTAGAAACCAAAATGAAATCGAACTTTGTACAGATGGTTGCTAGTTCTCATTTGAAAACATTAACTGAGCCAGATCTCTAAAAATTGCTAACTTCTCATCGATTGTGCTATTTTTTACAGTTATTATTTCATTAAAAAAATATATCTAAGAAACTAGAAACCAAAATGAATTCGAACTTTGTACAGATGGTTGCTCGTTATCATTTGAAAACATTAACTCAGCCAGATCTCTAAAAATTGCTAACTTCTCATCGATTGTGCAATTTTTTACAGTTATTATTTCACTAAAAAAATATATCTAAGAAACTAGAAACCAAAATGAATTCGAACTTTGTACAGGTGGTTGCTCGTTATCATTTGAAAACATTAACTCAGCCAGATCTCTAAAAATTGCTAACTTCTCATCGATTGTGCTATTTTTTACAGTTATTATTTCACTAAAAAAATATATCTAAGAAACTAGAAACCAAAATGAATTCGAACTTTGTACAGATGGTTGCTAGTTCTCATTTGAAAACATTAACTCAGCCAGATCTCTAAAAATTGCTAATTTCTCATCGATTGTGCTATTTTTTACAGTTATTATTTCATTAAAAAAATATATCTAAGAAACTAGAAACCAAAATGAATTCGAACTTTGTACAGATGGTTGCTAGTTCTCATTTGAAAACATTAACTGAGCCAGATCTCTAAAAATTGCTAACTTCTCATCGATTGTGCTATTTTTTACAGTTATTATTTCATTAAAAAAATATATCTAAGAAACTAGAAACCAAAATGAATTCGAACTTTGTACAGATGGTTGCTCGTTATCATTTGAAAACATTAACTCAGCCAGATCTCTAAAAATTGCTAACTTCTCATCGATTGTGCAATTTTTTACAGTTATTATTTCACTAAAAAAATATATCTAAGAAACTAGAAACCAAAATGAATTCGAACTTTGTACAGATGGTTGCTCGTTATCATTTGAAAACATTAACTCAGCCAGATCTCTAAAAATTGCTAACTTCTCATCGATTGTGCTATTTTTTACAGTTATTATTTCACTAAAAAAATATATGTAAGAAACTAGAAACCAAAATGAATTCGAACTTTGTACAGATGGTTGCTCGTTATCATTTGAAAACATTAACTCAGCCAGATCTCTAAAAATTGCTAACTTCTCATCGATTGTGCTATTTTTTACAGTTATTATTTCATTAAAAAAATATATCTAAGAAACTAGAAACCAAAATGAATTCGAACTTTGTACAGATGGTTGCTCGTTATCATTTGAAAACATTAACTCAGCCAGATCTCTAAAAATTGCTAACTTCTCATCGATTGTGCTATTTTTTACAGTTATTATTTCACTAAAATAATATATCTAAGAAACTAGAAACCAAAATGAATTCGAACTTTGTACAGATGGTTGCTCGTTATCATTTGAAAACATTAACTCAGCCAGATCTCTAAAAATTGCTAACTTCTCATCGATTGTGCAATTTTTTACAGTTATTATTTCACTAAAAAAATATATCTAAGAAACTAGAAACCAAAATGAATTCGAACTTTGTACAGGTGGTTGCTCGTTATCATTTGAAAACATTAACTCAGCCAGATCTCTAAAAATTGCTAACTTCTCATCGATTGTGCTATTTTTTACAGTTATTATTTCACTAAAAAAATATATCTAAGAAACTAGAAACCAAAATGAATTCGAACTTTGTACAGATGGTTGCTAGTTCTCATTTGAAAACATTAACTCAGCCAGATCTCTAAAAATTGCTAATTTCTCATCGATTGTGCTATTTTTTACAGTTATTATTTCATTAAAAAAATATATCTAAGAAACTAGAAACCAAAATGAATTCGAACTTTGTACAGATGGTTGCTAGTTCTCATTTGAAAACATTAACTGAGCCAGATCTCTAAAAATTGCTAACTTCTCATCGATTGTGCTATTTTTTACAGTTATTATTTCATTAAAAAAATATATCTAAGAAACTAGAAACCAAAATGAATTCGAACTTTGTACAGATGGTTGCTCGTTATCATTTGAAAACATTAACTCAGCCAGATCTCTAAAAATTGCTAACTTCTCATCGATTGTGCAATTTTTTACAGTTATTATTTCACTAAAAAAATATATCTAAGAAACTAGAAACCAAAATGAATTCGAACTTTGTACAGATGGTTGCTCGTTATCATTTGAAAACATTAACTCAGCCAGATCTCTAAAAATTGCTAACTTCTCATCGATTGTGCTATTTTTTACAGTTATTATTTCACTAAAAAAATATATGTAAGAAACTAGAAACCAAAATGAATTCGAACTTTGTACAGATGGTTGCTCGTTATCATTTGAAAACATTAACTCAGCCAGATCTCTAAAAATTGCTAACTTCTCATCGATTGTGCTATTTTTTACAGTTATTATTTCATTAAAAAAATATATCTAAGAAACTAGAAACCAAAATGAATTCGAACTTTGTACAGATGGTTGCTCGTTATCATTTGAAAACATTAACTCAGCCAGATCTCTAAAAATTGCTAACTTCTCATCGATTGTGCTATTTTTTACAGTTATTATTTCACTAAAATAATATATCTAAGAAACTAGAAACCAAAATGAATTCGAACTTTGTACAGATGGTTGCTCGTTATCATTTGAAAACATTAACTCAGCCAGATCTCTAAAAATTGCTAACTTCTCATCGATTGTGCAATTTTTTACAGTTATTATTTCACTAAAAAAATATATCTAAGAAACTAGAAACCAAAATGAATTCGAACTTTGTACAGGTGGTTGCTCGTTATCATTTGAAAACATTAACTCAGCCAGATCTCTAAAAATTGCTAACTTCTCATCGATTGTGCTATTTTTTACAGTTATTATTTCACTAAAAAAATATATCTAAGAAACTAGAAACCAAAATGAATTCGAACTTTGTACAGATGGTTGCTAGTTCTCATTTGAAAACATTAACTCAGCCAGATCTCTAAAAATTGCTAATTTCTCATCGATTGTGCTATTTTTTACAGTTATTATTTCATTAAAAAAATATATCTAAGAAACTAGAAACCAAAATGAATTCGAACTTTGTACAGATGGTTGCTAGTTCTCATTTGAAAACATTAACTGAGCCAGATCTCTAAAAATTGCTAACTTCTCATCGATTGTGCTATTTTTTACAGTTATTATTTCATTAAAAAAATATATCTAAGAAACTAGAAACCAAAATGAATTCGAACTTTGTACAGATGGTTGCTCGTTATCATTTGAAAACATTAACTCAGCCAGATCTCTAAAAATTGCTAACTTCTCATCGATTGTGCAATTTTTTACAGTTATTATTTCACTAAAAAAATATATCTAAGAAACTAGAAACCAAAATGAATTCGAACTTTGTACAGATGGTTGCTCGTTATCATTTGAAAACATTAACTCAGCCAGATCTCTAAAAATTGCTAACTTCTCATCGATTGTGCTATTTTTTACAGTTATTATTTCACTAAAAAAATATATGTAAGAAACTAGAAACCAAAATGAATTCGAACTTTGTACAGATGGTTGCTCGTTATCATTTGAAAACATTAACTCAGCCAGATCTCTAAAAATTGCTAACTTCTCATCGATTGTGCTATTTTTTACAGTTATTATTTCATTAAAAAAATATATCTAAGAAACTAGAAACCAAAATGAATTCGAACTTTGTACAGATGGTTGCTCGTTATCATTTGAAAACATTAACTCAGCCAGATCTCTAAAAATTGCTAACTTCTCATCGATTGTGCTATTTTTTACAGTTATTATTTCACTAAAATAATATATCTAAGAAACTAGAAACCAAAATGAATTCGAACTTTGTACAGATGGTTGCTCGTTATCATTTGAAAACATTAACTCAGCCAGATCTCTAAAAATTGCTAACTTCTCATCGATTGTGCAATTTTTTACAGTTATTATTTCACTAAAAAAATATATCTAAGAAACTAGAAACCAAAATGAATTCGAACTTTGTACAGGTGGTTGCTCGTTATCATTTGAAAACATTAACTCAGCCAGATCTCTAAAAATTGCTAACTTCTCATCGATTGTGCTATTTTTTACAGTTATTATTTCACTAAAAAAATATATCTAAGAAACTAGAAACCAAAATGAATTCGAACTTTGTACAGATGGTTGCTAGTTCTCATTTGAAAACATTAACTCAGCCAGATCTCTAAAAATTGCTAACTTCTCATCGATTGTGCTATTTTTTACAGTTATTATTTCATTAAAAAAATATATCTAAGAAACTAGAAACCAAAATGAATTCGAACTTTGTACAGATGGTTGCTCGTTATCATTTGAAAACATTAACTCAGCCAGATCTCTAAAAATTGCTAACTTCTCATCGATTGTGCTATTTTTTACAGTTATTATTTCACTAAAAAAATATATGTAAGAAACTAGAAACCAAAATGAATTCGAACTTTGTACAGATGGTTGCTCGTTATCATTTGAAAACATTAACTCAGCCAGATCTCTAAAAATTGCTAACTTCTCATCGATTGTGCTATTTTTTACAGTTATTATTTCATTAAAAAAATATATCTAAGAAACTAGAAACCAAAATGAATTCGAACTTTGTACAGATGGTTGCTCGTTATCATTTGAAAACATTAACTCAGCCAGATCTCTAAAAATTGCTAACTTCTCATCGATTGTGCAATTTTTTACAGTTATTATTTCACTAAAATAATATATCTAAGAAACTAGAAACCACAATGAATTCGAACTTTGTACAGATGGTTGCTCGTTATCATTTGAAAACATTAACTCAGCCAGATCTCTAAAAATTGCTAACTTCTCATCGATTGTGCAATTTTTTACAGTTATTATTTCACTAAAAAAATATATCTAAGAAACTAGAAACCAAAATGAATTCGAACTTTGTACAGGTGGTTGCTCGTTATCATTTGAAAACATTAACTCAGCCAGATCTCTAAAAATTGCTAACTTCTCATCGATTGTGCTATTTTTTACAGTTATTATTTCACTAAAAAAATATATCTAAGAAACTAGAAACCAAAATGAATTCGAACTTTGTACAGATGGTTGCTCGTTATCATTTGAAAACATTAACTCAGCCAGATCTCTAAAAATTGCTAACTTCTCATCGATTGTGCTATTTTTTACAGTTATTATTTCACTAAAAAAATATATCTAAGAAACTAGAAACCAAAATGAATTCGAACTTTGTACAGATGGTTGCTAGTTCTCATTTGAAAACATTAACTCAGCCAGATCTCTAAAAATTGCTAACTTCTCATCGATTGTGCTATTTTTTACAGTTATTATTTCATTAAAAAAATATATCTAAGAAACTAGAAACCAAAATGAATTCGAACTTTGTACAGATGGTTGCTCGTTATCATTTGAAAACATTAACTCAGCCAGATCTCTAAAAATTGCTAACTTCTCATCGATTGTGCTATTTTTTACAGTTATTATTTCACTAAAAAAATATATCTAAGAAACTAGAAACCAAAATGAATTCGAACTTTGTACAGATGGTTGCTCGTTATCATTTGAAAACATTAACTCAGCCAGATCTCTAAAAATTGCTAACTTCTCATCGATTGTGCTATTTTTTACAGTTATTATTTCATTAAAAAAATATATCTAAGAAACTAGAAACCAAAATGAATTCGAACTTTGTACAGATGGTTGCTAGTTCTCATTTGAAAACATTAACTGAGCCAGATCTCTAAAAATTGCTAACTTCTCATCGATTGTGCTATTTTTTACAGTTATTATTTCACTAAAAAAATATATCTAAGAAACTAGAAACCAAAATGAAATCGAACTTTGTACAGATGGTTGCTAGTTCTCATTTGAAAACATTAACTGAGCCAGATCTCTAAAAATTGCTAACTTCTCATCGATTGTGCAATTTTTTACAGTTATTATTTCACTAAAAAAATATATCTAAGAAACTAGAAACCAAAATGAATTCGAACTTTGTACAGGTGGTTGCTCGTTATCATTTGAAAACATTAACTCAGCCAGATCTCTAAAAATTGCTAACTTCTCATCGATTGTGCTATTTTTTACAGTTATTATTTCACTAAAAAAATATATCTAAGAAACTAGAAACCAAAATGAATTCGAACTTTGTACAGATGGTTGCTAGTTCTCATTTGAAAACATTAACTCAGCCAGATCTCTAAAAATTGCTAACTTCTCATCGATTGTGCTATTTTTTACAGTTATTATTTCATTAAAAAAATATATCTAAGAAACTAGAAACCAAAATGAATTCGAACTTTGTACAGATGGTTGCTCGTTATCATTTGAAAACATTAACTCAGCCAGATCTCTAAAAATTGCTAACTTCTCATCGATTGTGCAATTTTTTACAGTTATTATTTCACTAAAAAAATATATCTAAGAAACTAGAAACCAAAATGAATTCGAACTTTGTACAGATGGTTGCTCGTTATCATTTGAAAACATTAACTCAGCCAGATCTCTAAAAATTGCTAACTTCTCATCGATTGTGCTATTTTTTACAGTTATTATTTCACTAAAAAAATATATCTAAGAAACTAGAAACCAAAATGAATTCGAACTTTGTACAGATGGTTGCTAGTTCTCATTTGAAAACATTAACTCAGCCAGATCTCTAAAAATTGCTAACTTCTCATCGATTGTGCTATTTTTTACAGTTATTATTTCATTAAAAAAATATATCTAAGAAACTAGAAACCAAAATGAATTCGAACTTTGTACAGATGGTTGCTAGTTCTCATTTGAAAACATTAACTGAGCCAGATCTCTAAAAATTGCTAACTTCTCATCGATTGTGCTATTTTTTACAGTTATTATTTCATTAAAAAAATATATCTAAGAAACTAGAAACCAAAATGAATTCGAACTTTGTACAGATGGTTGCTCGTTATCATTTGAAAACATTAACTCAGCCAGATCTCTAAAAATTGCTAACTTCTCATCGATTGTGCAATTTTTTACAGTTATTATTTCACTAAAAAAATATATCTAAGAAACTAGAAACCAAAATGAATTCGAACTTTGTACAGGTGGTTGCTCGTTATCATTTGAAAACATTAACTCAGCCAGATCTCTAAAAATTGCTAACTTCTCATCGATTGTGCTATTTTTTACAGTTATTATTTCACTAAAAAAATATATCTAAGAAACTAGAAACCAAAATGAATTCGAACTTTGTACAGATGGTTGCTAGTTCTCATTTGAAAACATTAACTCAGCCAGATCTCTAAAAATTGCTAATTTCTCATCGATTGTGCTATTTTTTACAGTTATTATTTCATTAAAAAAATATATCTAAGAAACTAGAAACCAAAATGAATTCGAACTTTGTACAGATGGTTGCTAGTTCTCATTTGAAAACATTAACTGAGCCAGATCTCTAAAAATTGCTAACTTCTCATCGATTGTGCTATTTTTTACAGTTATTATTTCATTAAAAAAATATATCTAAGAAACTAGAAACCAAAATGAATTCGAACTTTGTACAGATGGTTGCTCGTTATCATTTGAAAACATTAACTCAGCCAGATCTCTAAAAATTGCTAACTTCTCATCGATTGTGCAATTTTTTACAGTTATTATTTCACTAAAAAAATATATCTAAGAAACTAGAAACCAAAATGAATTCGAACTTTGTACAGATGGTTGCTCGTTATCATTTGAAAACATTAACTCAGCCAGATCTCTAAAAATTGCTAACTTCTCATCGATTGTGCTATTTTTTACAGTTATTATTTCACTAAAAAAATATATGTAAGAAACTAGAAACCAAAATGAATTCGAACTTTGTACAGATGGTTGCTCGTTATCATTTGAAAACATTAACTCAGCCAGATCTCTAAAAATTGCTAACTTCTCATCGATTGTGCTATTTTTTACAGTTATTATTTCATTAAAAAAATATATCTAAGAAACTAGAAACCAAAATGAATTCGAACTTTGTACAGATGGTTGCTCGTTATCATTTGAAAACATTAACTCAGCCAGATCTCTAAAAATTGCTAACTTCTCATCGATTGTGCTATTTTTTACAGTTATTATTTCACTAAAATAATATATCTAAGAAACTAGAAACCAAAATGAATTCGAACTTTGTACAGATGGTTGCTCGTTATCATTTGAAAACATTAACTCAGCCAGATCTCTAAAAATTGCTAACTTCTCATCGATTGTGCAATTTTTTACAGTTATTATTTCACTAAAAAAATATATCTAAGAAACTAGAAACCAAAATGAATTCGAACTTTGTACAGGTGGTTGCTCGTTATCATTTGAAAACATTAACTCAGCCAGATCTCTAAAAATTGCTAACTTCTCATCGATTGTGCTATTTTTTACAGTTATTATTTCACTAAAAAAATATATCTAAGAAACTAGAAACCAAAATGAATTCGAACTTTGTACAGATGGTTGCTAGTTCTCATTTGAAAACATTAACTCAGCCAGATCTCTAAAAATTGCTAACTTCTCATCGATTGTGCTATTTTTTACAGTTATTATTTCATTAAAAAAATATATCTAAGAAACTAGAAACCAAAATGAATTCGAACTTTGTACAGATGGTTGCTCGTTATCATTTGAAAACATTAACTCAGCCAGATCTCTAAAAATTGCTAACTTCTCATCGATTGTGCTATTTTTTACAGTTATTATTTCACTAAAAAAATATATGTAAGAAACTAGAAACCAAAATGAATTCGAACTTTGTACAGATGGTTGCTCGTTATCATTTGAAAACATTAACTCAGCCAGATCTCTAAAAATTGCTAACTTCTCATCGATTGTGCTATTTTTTACAGTTATTATTTCATTAAAAAAATATATCTAAGAAACTAGAAACCAAAATGAATTCGAACTTTGTACAGATGGTTGCTCGTTATCATTTGAAAACATTAACTCAGCCAGATCTCTAAAAATTGCTAACTTCTCATCGATTGTGCAATTTTTTACAGTTATTATTTCACTAAAATAATATATCTAAGAAACTAGAAACCAAAATGAATTCGAACTTTGTACAGATGGTTGCTCGTTATCATTTGAAAACATTAACTCAGCCAGATCTCTAAAAATTGCTAACTTCTCATCGATTGTGCAATTTTTTACAGTTATTATTTCACTAAAAAAATATATCTAAGTAACTAGAAACCAAAATGAATTCGAACTTTGTACAGGTGGTTGCTCGTTATCATTTGAAAACATTAACTCAGCCAGATCTCTAAAAATTGCTAACTTCTCATCGATTGTGCTATTTTTTACAGTTATTATTTCACTAAAAAAATATATCTAAGAAACTAGAAACCAAAATGAATTCGAACTTTGTACAGATGGTTGCTCGTTATCATTTGAAAACATTAACTCAGCCAGATCTCTAAAAATTGCTAACTTCTCATCGATTGTGCTATTTTTTACAGTTATTATTTCACTAAAAAAATATATCTAAGAAACTAGAAACCAAAATGAATTCGAACTTTGTACAGATGGTTGCTAGTTCTCATTTGAAAACATTAACTCAGCCAGATCTCTAAAAATTGCTAACTTCTCATCGATTGTGCTATTTTTTACAGTTATTATTTCATTAAAAAAATATATCTAAGAAACTAGAAACCAAAATGAATTCGAACTTTGTACAGATGGTTGCTCGTTATCATTTGAAAACATTAACTCAGCCAGATCTCTAAAAATTGCTAACTTCTCATCGATTGTGCTATTTTTTACAGTTATTATTTCACTAAAAAAATATATCTAAGAAACTAGAAACCAAAATGAATTCGAACTTTGTACAGATGGTTGCTCGTTATCATTTGAAAACATTAACTCAGCCAGATCTCTAAAAATTGCTAACTTCTCATCGATTGTGCTATTTTTTACAGTTATTATTTCATTAAAAAAATATATCTAAGAAACTAGAAACCAAAATGAATTCGAACTTTGTACAGATGGTTGCTAGTTCTCATTTGAAAACATTAACTGAGCCAGATCTCTAAAAATTGCTAACTTCTCATCGATTGTGCTATTTTTTACAGTTATTATTTCACTAAAAAAATATATCTAAGAAACTAGAAACCAAAATGAAATCGAACTTTGTACAGATGGTTGCTAGTTCTCATTTGAAAACATTAACTGAGCCAGATCTCTAAAAATTGCTAACTTCTCATCGATTGTGCAATTTTTTACAGTTATTATTTCACTAAAAAAATATATCTAAGAAACTAGAAACCAAAATGAATTCGAACTTTGTACAGGTGGTTGCTCGTTATCATTTGAAAACATTAACTCAGCCAGATCTCTAAAAATTGCTAACTTCTCATCGATTGTGCTATTTTTTACAGTTATTATTTCACTAAAAAAATATATCTAAGAAACTAGAAACCAAAATGAATTCGAACTTTGTACAGATGGTTGCTAGTTCTCATTTGAAAACATTAACTCAGCCAGATCTCTAAAAATTGCTAACTTCTCATCGATTGTGCTATTTTTTACAGTTATTATTTCATTAAAAAAATATATCTAAGAAACTAGAAACCAAAATGAATTCGAACTTTGTACAGATGGTTGCTCGTTATCATTTGAAAACATTAACTCAGCCAGATCTCTAAAAATTGCTAACTTCTCATCGATTGTGCAATTTTTTACAGTTATTATTTCACTAAAAAAATATATCTAAGAAACTAGAAACCAAAATGAATTCGAACTTTGTACAGATGGTTGCTCGTTATCATTTGAAAACATTAACTCAGCCAGATCTCTAAAAATTGCTAACTTCTCATCGATTGTGCTATTTTTTACAGTTATTATTTCACTAAAAAAATATATCTAAGAAACTAGAAACCAAAATGAATTCGAACTTTGTACAGATGGTTGCTAGTTCTCATTTGAAAACATTAACTCAGCCAGATCTCTAAAAATTGCTAACTTCTCATCGATTGTGCTATTTTTTACAGTTATTATTTCATTAAAAAAATATATCTAAGAAACTAGAAACCAAAATGAATTCGAACTTTGTACAGATGGTTGCTAGTTCTCATTTGAAAACATTAACTGAGCCAGATCTCTAAAAATTGCTAACTTCTCATCGATTGTGCTATTTTTTACAGTTATTATTTCATTAAAAAAATATATCTAAGAAACTAGAAACCAAAATGAATTCGAACTTTGTACAGATGGTTGCTCGTTATCATTTGAAAACATTAACTCAGCCAGATCTCTAAAAATAGCTAACTTCTCATCGATTGTGCTATTTTTTACAGTTATTATTTCACTAAAAAAATATATCTAAGAAACTAGAAACCAAACTGAATTCTAACTTTGTACAGATGGTTGCTCGTTATCATTTGAAAACATTAACTCAGCCAGATCTCTAAAAATTGCTAACTTCTCATCGATTGTGCTATTTTTTACAGTTATTATTTCATTAAAAAAATATATCTAAGAAACTAGAAAGCAAAATGAATTCGAACTTTGTACAGATGGTTGCTCGTTATCATTTGAAAACATTAACTCAGCCAGATCTCTAAAAATTGCTAACTTCTCATCGATTGTGCTATTTTTTACAGTTATTATTTCATTAAAAAAATATATCTAAGAAACTAGAAACCAAAATGAATTCGAACTTTGTACAGATGGTTGCTCGTTATCATTTGAAAACATTAACTCAGCCAGATCTCTAAAAATTGCTAACTTCTCATCGATTGTGCTATTTTTTACAGTTATTATTTCACTAAAAAAATATATATAAGAAACTAGAAACCAAAATGAAATCGAACTTTGTACAGATGGTTGCTAGTTCTCATTTGAAAACATTAACTGAGCCAGATCTCTAAAAATTGCTAACTTCTCATCGATTGTGCTATTTTTTACAGTTATTATTTCATTAAAAAAATATATCTAAGAAACTAGAAACCACAATGAATTCGAACTTTGTACAGATGGTTGCTCGTTATCATTTGAAAACATTAACTCAGCCAGATCTCTAAAAATTGCTAACTTCTCATCGATTGTGCTATTTTTTACAGTTATTATTTCATTAAAAAAATATATCTAAGAAACTAGAAACCAAAATGAATTCGAACTTTGTACAGATGGTTGCTCGTTATCATTTGAAAACATTAACTCAGCCAGATCTCTAAAAATTGCTAACTTCTCATCGATTGTGCAATTTTTTACAGTTATTATTTCACTAAAATAATATATCTAAGAAACTAGAAACCAAAATGAATTCGAACTTTGTACAGATGGTTGCTCGTTATCATTTGAAAACATTAACTCAGCCAGATCTCTAAAAATTGCTAACTTCTCATCGATTGTGCAATTTTTTACAGTTATTATTTCACTAAAAAAATATATCTAAGAAACTAGAAACCAAAATGAATTCGAACTTTGTACAGGTGGTTGCTCGTTATCATTTGAAAACATTAACTCAGCCAGATCTCTAAAAATTGCTAACTTCTCATCGATTGTGCTATTTTTTACAGTTATTATTTCATTAAAAAAATATATCTAAGAAACTAGAAACCAAAATGAATTCGAACTTTGTACAGATGGTTGCTCGTTATCATTTGAAAACATTAACTCAGCCAGATCTCTAAAAATTGCTAACTTCTCATCGATTGTGCAATTTTTTACAGTTATTATTTCACTAAAAAAATATATCTAAGAAACTAGAAACCAAAATGAATTCGAACTTTGTACAGATGGTTGCTCGTTATCATTTGAAAACATTAACTCAGCCAGATCTCTAAAAATTGCTAACTTCTCATCGATTGTGCTATTTTTTACAGTTATTATTTCACTAAAAAAATATATCTAAGAAACTAGAAACCAAAATGAATTCGAACTTTGTACAGATGGTTGCTAGTTCTCATTTGAAAACATTAACTCAGCCAGATCTCTAAAAATTGCTAACTTCTCATCGATTGTGCTATTTTTTACAGTTATTATTTCATTAAAAAAATATATCTAAGAAACTAGAAACCAAAATGAATTCGAACTTTGTACAGATGGTTGCTAGTTCTCATTTGAAAACATTAACTGAGCCAGATCTCTAAAAATTGCTAACTTCTCATCGATTGTGCTATTTTTTACAGTTATTATTTCATTAAAAAAATATATCTAAGAAACTAGAAACCAAAATGAATTCGAACTTTGTACAGATGGTTGCTCGTTATCATTTGAAAACATTAACTCAGCCAGATCTCTAAAAATAGCTAACTTCTCATCGATTGTGCTATTTTTTACAGTTATTATTTCACTAAAAAAATATATCTAAGAAACTAGAAACCAAACTGAATTCTAACTTTGTACAGATGGTTGCTCGTTATCATTTGAAAACATTAACTCAGCCAGATCTCTAAAAATTGCTAACTTCTCATCGATTGTGCTATTTTTTACAGTTATTATTTCATTAAAAAAATATATCTAAGAAACTAGAAAGCAAAATGAATTCGAACTTTGTACAGATGGTTGCTCGTTATCATTTGAAAACATTAACTCAGCCAGATCTCTAAAAATTGCTAACTTCTCATCGATTGTGCTATTTTTTACAGTTATTATTTCATTAAAAAAATATATCTAAGAAACTAGAAACCAAAATGAATTCGAACTTTGTACAGATGGTTGCTCGTTATCATTTGAAAACATTAACTCAGCCAGATCTCTAAAAATTGCTAACTTCTCATCGATTGTGCTATTTTTTACAGTTATTATTTCACTAAAAAAATATATATAAGAAACTAGAAACCAAAATGAAATCGAACTTTGTACAGATGGTTGCTAGTTCTCATTTGAAAACATTAACTGAGCCAGATCTCTAAAAATTGCTAACTTCTCATCGATTGTGCTATTTTTTACAGTTATTATTTCATTAAAAAAATATATCTAAGAAACTAGAAACCACAATGAATTCGAACTTTGTACAGATGGTTGCTCGTTATCATTTGAAAACATTAACTCAGCCAGATCTCTAAAAATTGCTAACTTCTCATCGATTGTGCTATTTTTTACAGTTATTATTTCACTAAAAAAATATATCTAAGAAACTAGAAACCAAAATGAATTCGAACTTTGTACAGATGGTTGCTAGTTCTCATTTGAAAACATTAACTCAGCCAGATCTCTAAAAATTGCTAACTTCTCATCGATTGTGCTATTTTTTACAGTTATTATTTCATTAAAAAAATATATCTAAGAAACTAGAAACCAAAATGAATTCGAACTTTGTACAGATGGTTGCTAGTTCTCATTTGAAAACATTAACTGAGCCAGATCTCTAAAAATTGCTAACTTCTCATCGATTGTGCTATTTTTTACAGTTATTATTTCATTAAAAAAATATATCTAAGAAACTAGAAACCAAAATGAATTCGAACTTTGTACAGATGGTTGCTCGTTATCATTTGAAAACATTAACTCAGCCAGATCTCTAAAAATTGCTAACTTCTCATCGATTGTGCTATTTTTTACAGTTATTATTTCACTAAAAATATATATCTAAGAAACTAGAAACCAAAATGAAATCGAACTTTGTACAGATGGTTGCTAGTTCTCATTTGAAAACATTAACTGAGCCAGATCTCTAAAAATTGCTAACTTCTCATCGATTGTGCTATTTTTTACAGTTATTATTTCACTAAAAAAATATATCTAAGAAACTAGAAACCAAAATGAAATCGAACTTTGTACAGATGGTTGCTAGTTCTCATTTGAAAACATTAACTGAGCCAGATCTCTAAAAATTGCTAACTTCTCATCGATTGTGCTATTTTTTACAGTTATTATTTCATTAAAAAAATATATCTAAGAAACTAGAAACCAAAATGAATTCGAACTTTGTACAGATGGTTGCTCGTTATCATTTGAAAACATTAACTCAGCCAGATCTCTAAAAATTGCTAACTTCTCATCGATTGTGCAATTTTTTACAGTTATTATTTCACTAAAAAAATATATCTAAGAAACTAGAAACCAAAATGAATTCGAACTTTGTACAGGTGGTTGCTCGTTATCATTTGAAAACATTAACTCAGCCAGATCTCTAAAAATTGCTAACTTCTCATCGATTGTGCTATTTTTTACAGTTATTATTTCACTAAAAAAATATATCTAAGAAACTAGAAACCAAAATGAATTCGAACTTTGTACAGATGGTTGCTAGTTCTCATTTGAAAACATTAACTCAGCCAGATCTCTAAAAATTGCTAATTTCTCATCGATTGTGCTATTTTTTACAGTTATTATTTCATTAAAAAAATATATCTAAGAAACTAGAAACCAAAATGAATTCGAACTTTGTACAGATGGTTGCTAGTTCTCATTTGAAAACATTAACTGAGCCAGATCTCTAAAAATTGCTAACTTCTCATCGATTGTGCTATTTTTTACAGTTATTATTTCATTAAAAAAATATATCTAAGAAACTAGAAACCAAAATGAATTCGAACTTTGTACAGATGGTTGCTCGTTATCATTTGAAAACATTAACTCAGCCAGATCTCTAAAAATTGCTAACTTCTCATCGATTGTGCAATTTTTTACAGTTATTATTTCACTAAAAAAATATATCTAAGAAACTAGAAACCAAAATGAATTCGAACTTTGTACAGATGGTTGCTCGTTATCATTTGAAAACATTAACTCAGCCAGATCTCTAAAAATTGCTAACTTCTCATCGATTGTGCTATTTTTTACAGTTATTATTTCACTAAAAAAATATATGTAAGAAACTAGAAACCAAAATGAATTCGAACTTTGTACAGATGGTTGCTCGTTATCATTTGAAAACATTAACTCAGCCAGATCTCTAAAAATTGCTAACTTCTCATCGATTGTGCTATTTTTTACAGTTATTATTTCATTAAAAAAATATATCTAAGAAACTAGAAACCAAAATGAATTCGAACTTTGTACAGATGGTTGCTCGTTATCATTTGAAAACATTAACTCAGCCAGATCTCTAAAAATTGCTAACTTCTCATCGATTGTGCTATTTTTTACAGTTATTATTTCACTAAAATAATATATCTAAGAAACTAGAAACCAAAATGAATTCGAACTTTGTACAGATGGTTGCTCGTTATCATTTGAAAACATTAACTCAGCCAGATCTCTAAAAATTGCTAACTTCTCATCGATTGTGCTATTTTTTACAGTTATTATTTCACTAAAAAAATATATCTAAGAAACTAGAAACCAAAATGAATTCGAACTTTGTACAGATGGTTGCTAGTTCTCATTTGAAAACATTAACTCAGCCAGATCTCTAAAAATTGCTAACTTCTCATCGATTGTGCTATTTTTTACAGTTATTATTTCATTAAAAAAATATATCTAAGAAACTAGAAACCAAAATGAATTCGAACTTTGTACAGATGGTTGCTCGTTATCATTTGAAAACATTAACTCAGCCAGATCTCTAAAAATTGCTAACTTCTCATCGATTGTGCTATTTTTTACAGTTATTATTTCACTAAAAAAATATATGTAAGAAACTAGAAACCAAAATGAATTCGAACTTTGTACAGATGGTTGCTCGTTATCATTTGAAAACATTAACTCAGCCAGATCTCTAAAAATTGCTAACTTCTCATCGATTGTGCTATTTTTTACAGTTATTATTTCATTAAAAAAATATATCTAAGAAACTAGAAACCAAAATGAATTCGAACTTTGTACAGATGGTTGCTCGTTATCATTTGAAAACATTAACTCAGCCAGATCTCTAAAAATTGCTAACTTCTCATCGATTGTGCTATTTTTTACAGTTATTATTTCACTAAAATAATATATCTAAGAAACTAGAAACCAAAATGAATTCGAACTTTGTACAGATGGTTGCTCGTTATCATTTGAAAACATTAACTCAGCCAGATCTCTAAAAATTGCTAACTTCTCATCGATTGTGCAATTTTTTACAGTTATTATTTCACTAAAAAAATATATCTAAGAAACTAGAAACCAAAATGAATTCGAACTTTGTACAGGTGGTTGCTCGTTATCATTTGAAAACATTAACTCAGCCAGATCTCTAAAAATTGCTAACTTCTCATCGATTGTGCTATTTTTTACAGTTATTATTTAACTAAAAAAATATATCTAAGAAACTAGAAACCAAAATGAATTCGAACTTTGTACAGATGGTTGCTAGTTCTCATTTGAAAACATTAACTCAGCCAGATCTCTAAAAATTGCTAACTTCTAATCGATTGTGCTATTTTTTACAGTTATTGTTTCATTAAAAAAATATATCTAAGAAACTAGAAACCAAAATGAATTCGAACTTTGTACAGATGGTTGCTCGTTATCATTTGAAAACATTAACTCAGCCAGATCTCTAAAAATTGCTAACTTCTCATCGATTGTGCAATTTTTTACAGTTATTATTTCACTAAAAAAATATATCTAAGAAACTAGAAACCAAAATGAATTCGAACTTTGTACAGGTGGTTGCTCGTTATCATTTGAAAACATTAACTCAGCCAGATCTCTAAAAATTGCTAACTTCTCATCGATTGTGCTATTTTTTACAGTTATTATTTCACTAAAAAAATATATCTAAGAAACTAGAAACCAAAATGAATTCGAACTTTGTACAGATGGTTGCTAGTTCTCATTTGAAAACATTAACTCAGCCAGATCTCTAAAAATTGCTAACTTCTCATCGATTGTGCTATTTTTTACAGTTATTATTTCATTAAAAAAATATATCTAAGAAACTAGAAACCAAAATGAATTCGAACTTTGTACAGATGGTTGCTCGTTATCATTTGAAAACATTAACTCAGCCAGATCTCTAAAAATTGCTAACTTCTCATCGATTGTGCTATTTTTTACAGTTATTATTTCACTAAAATAATATATCTAAGAAACTAGAAACCAAAATGAATTCGAACTTTGTACAGATGGTTGCTCGTTATCATTTGAAAACATTAACTCAGCCAGATCTCTAAAAATTGCTAACTTCTCATCGATTGTGCAATTTTTTACAGTTATTATTTCACTAAAAAAATATATCTAAGAAACTAGAAACCAAAATGAATTCGAACTTTGTACAGGTGGTTGCTCGTTATCATTTGAAAACATTAACTCAGCCAGATCTCTAAAAATTGCTAACTTCTCATCGATTGTGCTATTTTTTACAGTTATTATTTAACTAAAAAAATATATCTAAGAAACTAGAAACCAAAATGAATTCGAACTTTGTACAGATGGTTGCTAGTTCTCATTTGAAAACATTAACTCAGCCAGATCTCTAAAAATTGCTAACTTCTAATCGATTGTGCTATTTTTTACAGTTATTATTTCATTAAAAAAATATATCTAAGAAACTAGAAACCAAAATGAATTCGAACTTTGTACAGATGGTTGCTCGTTATCATTTGAAAACATTAACTCAGCCAGATCTCTAAAAATTGCTAACTTCTCATCGATTGTGCAATTTTTTACAGTTATTATTTCACTAAAAAAATATATCTAAGAAACTAGAAACCAAAATGAATTCGAACTTTGTACAGGTGGTTGCTCGTTATCATTTGAAAACATTAACTCAGCCAGATCTCTAAAAATTGCTAACTTCTCATCGATTGTGCTATTTTTTACAGTTATTATTTCACTAAAAAAATATATCTAAGAAACTAGAAACCAAAATGAATTCGAACTTTGTACAGATGGTTGCTAGTTCTCATTTGAAAACATTAACTCAGCCAGATCTCTAAAAATTGCTAACTTCTCATCGATTGTGCTATTTTTTACAGTTATTATTTCATTAAAAAAATATATCTAAGAAACTAGAAACCAAAATGAATTCGAACTTTGTACAGATGGTTGCTAGTTCTCATTTGAAAACATTAACTGAGCCAGATCTCTAAAAATTGCTAACTTCTCATCGATTGTGCAATTTTTTACAGTTATTATTTCACTAAAAAAATATATCTAAGAAACTAGAAACCAAAATGAATTCGAACTTTGTACAGATGGTTGCTCGTTATCATTTGAAAACATTAACTCAGCCAGATCTCTAAAAATTGCTAACTTCTCATCGATTGTGCTATTTTTTACAGTTATTATTTCACTAAAAAAATATATCTAAGAAACTAGAAACCAAAATGAATTCGAACTTTGTACAGATGGTTGCTAGTTCTCATTTGAAAACATTAACTCAGCCAGATCTCTAAAAATTGCTAACTTCTCATCGATTGTGCTATTTTTTACAGTTATTATTTCATTAAAAAAATATATCTAAGAAACTAGAAACCAAAATGAATTCGAACTTTGTACAGATGGTTGCTAGTTCTCATTTGAAAACATTAACTGAGCCAGATCTCTAAAAATTGCTAACTTCTCATCGATTGTGCTATTTTTTACAGTTATTATTTCATTAAAAAAATATATCTAAGAAACTAGAAACCAAAATGAATTCGAACTTTGTACAGATGGTTGCTCGTTATCATTTGAAAACATTAACTCAGCCAGATCTCTAAAAATTGCTAACTTCTCATCGATTGTGCAATTTTTTACAGTTATTATTTCACTAAAAAAATATATCTAAGAAACTAGAAACCAAAATGAATTCGAACTTTGTACAGATGGTTGCTCGTTATCATTTGAAAACATTAACTCAGCCAGATCTCTAAAAATTGCTAACTTCTCATCGATTGTGCTATTTTTTACAGTTATTATTTCACTAAAAAAATATATGTAAGAAACTAGAAACCAAAATGAATTCGAACTTTGTACAGATGGTTGCTCGTTATCATTTGAAAACATTAACTCAGCCAGATCTCTAAAAATTGCTAACTTCTCATCGATTGTGCTATTTTTTACAGTTATTATTTCATTAAAAAAATATATCTAAGAAACTAGAAACCAAAATGAATTCGAACTTTGTACAGATGGTTGCTCGTTATCATTTGAAAACATTAACTCAGCCAGATCTCTAAAAATTGCTAACTTCTCATCGATTGTGCTATTTTTTACAGTTATTATTTCACTAAAAAAATATATATAAGAAACTAGAAACCAAAATGAAATCGAACTTTGTACAGATGGTTGCTAGTTCTCATTTGAAAACATTAACTGAGCCAGATCTCTAAAAATTGCTAACTTCTCATCGATTGTGCTATTTTTTACAGTTATTATTTCATTAAAAAAATATATCTAAGAAACTAGAAACCACAATGAATTCGAACTTTGTACAGATGGTTGCTCGTTATCATTTGAAAACATTAACTCAGCCAGATCTCTAAAAATTGCTAACTTCTCATCGATTGTGCTATTTTTTACAGTTATTATTTCACTAAAAAAATATATCTAAGAAACTAGAAACCAAAATGAATTCGAACTTTGTACAGATGGTTGCTAGTTCTCATTTGAAAACATTAACTCAGCCAGATCTCTAAAAATTGCTAACTTCTCATCGATTGTGCAATTTTTTACAGTTATTATTTCACTAAAAAAATATATCTAAGAAACTAGAAACCAAAATGAATTCGAACTTTGTACAGATGGTTGCTCGTTATCATTTGAAAACATTAACTCAGCCAGATCTCTAAAAATTGCTAACTTCTCATCGATTGTGCTATTTTTTACAGTTATTATTTCACTAAAAAAATATATCTAAGAAACTAGAAACCAAAATGAATTCGAACTTTGTACAGATGGTTGCTAGTTCTCATTTGAAAACATTAACTCAGCCAGATCTCTAAAAATTGCTAACTTCTCATCGATTGTGCTATTTTTTACAGTTATTATTTCATTAAAAAAATATATCTAAGAAACTAGAAACCAAAATGAATTCGAACTTTGTACAGATGGTTGCTAGTTCTCATTTGAAAACATTAACTGAGCCAGATCTCTAAAAATTGCTAACTTCTCATCGATTGTGCAATTTTTTACAGTTATTATTTCACTAAAAAAATATATCTAAGAAACTAGAAACCAAAATGAATTCGAACTTTGTACAGATGGTTGCTCGTTATCATTTGAAAACATTAACTCAGCCAGATCTCTAAAAATTGCTAACTTCTCATCGATTGTGCTATTTTTTACAGTTATTATTTCACTAAAAAAATATATCTAAGAAACTAGAAACCAAAATGAATTCGAACTTTGTACAGATGGTTGCTAGTTCTCATTTGAAAACATTAACTCAGCCAGATCTCTAAAAATTGCTAACTTCTCATCGATTGTGCTATTTTTTACAGTTATTATTTCATTAAAAAAATATATCTAAGAAACTAGAAACCAAAATGAATTCGAACTTTGTACAGATGGTTGCTAGTTCTCATTTGAAAACATTAACTGAGCCAGATCTCTAAAAATTGCTAACTTCTCATCGATTGTGCTATTTTTTACAGTTATTATTTCATTAAAAAAATATATCTAAGAAACTAGAAACCAAAATGAATTCGAACTTTGTACAGATGGTTGCTCGTTATCATTTGAAAACATTAACTCAGCCAGATCTCTAAAAATTGCTAACTTCTCATCGATTGTGCAATTTTTTACAGTTATTATTTCACTAAAAAAATATATCTAAGAAACTAGAAACCAAAATGAATTCGAACTTTGTACAGATGGTTGCTCGTTATCATTTGAAAACATTAACTCAGCCAGATCTCTAAAAATTGCTAACTTCTCATCGATTGTGCTATTTTTTACAGTTATTATTTCACTAAAAAAATATATGTAAGAAACTAGAAACCAAAATGAATTCGAACTTTGTACAGATGGTTGCTCGTTATCATTTGAAAACATTAACTCAGCCAGATCTCTAAAAATTGCTAACTTCTCATCGATTGTGCTATTTTTTACAGTTATTATTTCATTAAAAAAATATATCTAAGAAACTAGAAACCAAAATGAATTCGAACTTTGTACAGATGGTTGCTCGTTATCATTTGAAAACATTAACTCAGCCAGATCTCTAAAAATTGCTAACTTCTCATCGATTGTGCTATTTTTTACAGTTATTATTTCACTAAAAAAATATATATAAGAAACTAGAAACCAAAATGAAATCGAACTTTGTACAGATGGTTGCTAGTTCTCATTTGAAAACATTAACTGAGCCAGATCTCTAAAAATTGCTAACTTCTCATCGATTGTGCTATTTTTTACAGTTATTATTTCATTAAAAAAATATATCTAAGAAACTAGAAACCACAATGAATTCGAACTTTGTACAGATGGTTGCTCGTTATCATTTGAAAACATTAACTCAGCCAGATCTCTAAAAATTGCTAACTTCTCATCGATTGTGCTATTTTTTACAGTTATTATTTCACTAAAATAATATATCTAAGAAACTAGAAACCAAAATGAATTCGAACTTTGTACAGATGGTTGCTCGTTATCATTTGAAAACATTAACTCAGCCAGATCTCTAAAAATTGCTAACTTCTCATCGATTGTGCAATTTTTTACAGTTATTATTTCACTAAAAAAATATATCTAAGAAACTAGAAACCAAAATGAATTCGAACTTTGTACAGGTGGTTGCTCGTTATCATTTGAAAACATTAACTCAGCCAGATCTCTAAAAATTGCTAACTTCTCATCGATTGTGCTATTTTTTACAGTTATTATTTAACTAAAAAAATATATCTAAGAAACTAGAAACCAAAATGAATTCGAACTTTGTACAGATGGTTGCTAGTTCTCATTTGAAAACATTAACTCAGCCAGATCTCTAAAAATTGCTAACTTCTAATCGATTGTGCTATTTTTTACAGTTATTATTTCATTAAAAAAATATATCTAAGAAACTAGAAACCAAAATGAATTCGAACTTTGTACAGATGGTTGCTCGTTATCATTTGAAAACATTAACTCAGCCAGATCTCTAAAAATTGCTAACTTCTCATCGATTGTGCAATTTTTTACAGTTATTATTTCACTAAAAAAATATATCTAAGAAACTAGAAACCAAAATGAATTCGAACTTTGTACAGATGGTTGCTAGTTCTCATTTGAAAACATTAACTCAGCCAGATCTCTAAAAATTGCTAACTTCTCATCGATTGTGCTATTTTTTACAGTTATTATTTCACTAAAAAAATATATCTAAGAAACTAGAAACCAAAATGAATTCGAACTTTGTACAGATGGTTGCTAGTTCTCATTTGAAAACATTAACTCAGCCAGATCTCTAAAAATTGCTAACTTCTCATCGATTGTGCTATTTTTTACAGTTATTATTTCATTAAAAAAATATATCTAAGAAACTAGAAACCAAAATGAATTCGAACTTTGTACAGATGGTTGCTAGTTCTCATTTGAAAACATTAACTGAGCCAGATCTCTAAAAATTGCTAACTTCTCATCGATTGTGCTATTTTTTACAGTTATTATTTCATTAAAAAAATATATCTAAGAAACTAGAAACCAAAATGAATTCGAACTTTGTACAGATGGTTGCTCGTTATCATTTGAAAACATTAACTCAGCCAGATCTCTAAAAATTGCTAACTTCTCATCGATTGTGCTATTTTTTACAGTTATTATTTCACTAAAATAATATATCTAAGAAACTAGAAACCAAAATGAATTCGAACTTTGTACAGATGGTTGCTCGTTATCATTTGAAAACATTAACTCAGCCAGATCTCTAAAAATTGCTAACTTCTCATCGATTGTGCTATTTTTTACAGTTATTATTTCACTAAAAAAATATATGTAAGAAACTAGAAACCAAAATGAATTCGAACTTTGTACAGATGGTTGCTCGTTATCATTTGAAAACATTAACTCAGCCAGATCTCTAAAAATTGCTAACTTCTCATCGATTGTGCTATTTTTTACAGTTATTATTTCATTAAAAAAATATATCTAAGAAACTAGAAACCAAAATGAATTCGAACTTTGTACAGATGGTTGCTCGTTATCATTTGAAAACATTAACTCAGCCAGATCTCTAAAAATTGCTAACTTCTCATCGATTGTGCTATTTTTTACAGTTATTATTTCACTAAAATAATATATCTAAGAAACTAGAAACCAAAATGAATTCGAACTTTGTACAGATGGTTGCTCGTTATCATTTGAAAACATTAACTCAGCCAGATCTCTAAAAATTGCTAACTTCTCATCGATTGTGCAATTTTTTACAGTTATTATTTCACTAAAAAAATATATCTAAGAAACTAGAAACCAAAATGAATTCGAACTTTGTACAGGTGGTTGCTCGTTATCATTTGAAAACATTAACTCAGCCAGATCTCTAAAAATTGCTAACTTCTCATCGATTGTGCTATTTTTTACAGTTATTATTTAACTAAAAAAATATATCTAAGAAACTAGAAACCAAAATGAATTCGAACTTTGTACAGATGGTTGCTAGTTCTCATTTGAAAACATTAACTCAGCCAGATCTCTAAAAATTGCTAACTTCTAATCGATTGTGCTATTTTTTACAGTTATTATTTCATTAAAAAAATATATCTAAGAAACTAGAAACCAAAATGAATTCGAACTTTGTACAGATGGTTGCTCGTTATCATTTGAAAACATTAACTCAGCCAGATCTCTAAAAATTGCTAACTTCTCATCGATTGTGCAATTTTTTACAGTTATTATTTCACTAAAAAAATATATCTAAGAAACTAGAAACCAAAATGAATTCGAACTTTGTACAGATGGTTGCTCGTTATCATTTGAAAACATTAACTCAGCCAGATCTCTAAAAATTGCTAACTTCTCATCGATTGTGCTATTTTTTACAGTTATTATTTCACTAAAAAAATATATGTAAGAAACTAGAAACCAAAATGAATTCGAACTTTGTACAGATGGTTGCTCGTTATCATTTGAAAACATTAACTCAGCCAGATCTCTAAAAATTGCTAACTTCTCATCGATTGTGCAATTTTTTACAGTTATTATTTCACTAAAAAAATATATCTAAGAAACTAGAAACCAAAATGAATTCGAACTTTGTACAGGTGGTTGCTCGTTATCATTTGAAAACATTAACTCAGCCAGATCTCTAAAAATTGCTAACTTCTCATCGATTGTGCTATTTTTTACAGTTATTATTTCACTAAAAAAATATATCTAAGAAACTAGAAACCAAAATGAATTCGAACTTTGTACAGATGGTTGCTAGTTCTCATTTGAAAACATTAACTGAGCCAGATCTCTAAAAATTGCTAACTTCTCATCGATTGTGCTATTTTTTACAGTTATTATTTCATTAAAAAAATATATCTAAGAAACTAGAAACCAAAATGAATTCGAACTTTGTACAGATGGTTGCTCGTTATCATTTGAAAACATTAACTCAGCCAGATCTCTAAAAATTGCTAACTTCTCATCGATTGTGCAATTTTTTACAGTTATTATTTCACTAAAAAAATATATCTAAGAAACTAGAAACCAAAATGAATTCGAACTTTGTACAGATGGTTGCTCGTTATCATTTGAAAACATTAACTCAGCCAGATCTCTAAAAATTGCTAACTTCTCATCGATTGTGCTATTTTTTACAGTTATTATTTCACTAAAAAAATATATGTAAGAAACTAGAAACCAAAATGAATTCGAACTTTGTACAGATGGTTGCTCGTTATCATTTGAAAACATTAACTCAGCCAGATCTCTAAAAATTGCTAACTTCTCATCGATTGTGCTATTTTTTACAGTTATTATTTCATTAAAAAAATATATCTAAGAAACTAGAAACCAAAATGAATTCGAACTTTGTACAGATGGTTGCTCGTTATCATTTGAAAACATTAACTCAGCCAGATCTCTAAAAATTGCTAACTTCTCATCGATTGTGCTATTTTTTACAGTTATTATTTCATTAAAAAAATATATCTAAGAAACTAGAAACCAAAATGAATTCGAACTTTGTACAGATGGTTGCTAGTTCTCATTTGAAAACATTAACTGAGCCAGATCTCTAAAAATTGCTAACTTCTCATCGATTGTGCTATTTTTTACAGTTATTATTTCATTAAAAAAATATATCTAAGAAACTAGAAACCAAAATGAATTCGAACTTTGTACAGATGGTTGCTCGTTATCATTTGAAAACATTAACTCAGCCAGATCTCTAAAAATTGCTAACTTCTCATCGATTGTGCTATTTTTTACAGTTATTATTTCACTAAAATAATATATCTAAGAAACTAGAAACCAAAATGAATTCGAACTTTGTACAGATGGTTGCTCGTTATCATTTGAAAACATTAACTCAGCCAGATCTCTAAAAATTGCTAACTTCTCATCGATTGTGCAATTTTTTACAGTTATTATTTCACTAAAAAAATATATCTAAGAAACTAGAAACCAAAATGAATTCGAACTTTGTACAGGTGGTTGCTCGTTATCATTTGAAAACATTAACTCAGCCAGATCTCTAAAAATTGCTAACTTCTCATCGATTGTGCTATTTTTTACAGTTATTATTTAACTAAAAAAATATATCTAAGAAACTAGAAACCAAAATGAATTCGAACTTTGTACAGATGGTTGCTAGTTCTCATTTGAAAACATTAACTCAGCCAGATCTCTAAAAATTGCTAACTTCTCATCGATTGTGCTATTTTTTACAGTTATTATTTCATTAAAAAAATATATCTAAGAAACTAGAAACCACAATGAATTCGAACTTTGTACAGATGGTTGCTCGTTATCATTTGAAAACATTAACTCAGCCAGATCTCTAAAAATTGCTAACTTCTCATCGATTGTGCTATTTTTTACAGTTATTATTTCACTAAAATAATATATCTAAGAAACTAGAAACCAAAATGAATTCGAACTTTGTACAGATGGTTGCTCGTTATCATTTGAAAACATTAACTCAGCCAGATCTCTAAAAATTGCTAACTTCTCATCGATTGTGCAATTTTTTACAGTTATTATTTCACTAAAAAAATATATCTAAGAAACTAGAAACCAAAATGAATTCGAACTTTGTACAGGTGGTTGCTCGTTATCATTTGAAAACATTAACTCAGCCAGATCTCTAAAAATTGCTAACTTCTCATCGATTGTGCTATTTTTTACAGTTATTATTTAACTAAAAAAATATATCTAAGAAACTAGAAACCAAAATGAATTCGAACTTTGTACAGATGGTTGCTAGTTCTCATTTGAAAACATTAACTCAGCCAGATCTCTAAAAATTGCTAACTTCTAATCGATTGTGCTATTTTTTACAGTTATTATTTCATTAAAAAAATATATGTAAGAAACTAGAAACCAAAATGAATTCGAACTTTGTACAGATGGTTGCTCGTTATCATTTGAAAACATTAACTCAGCCAGATCTCTAAAAATTGCTAACTTCTCATCGATTGTGCTATTTTTTACAGTTATTATTTCATTAAAAAAATATATCTAAGAAACTAGAAACCAAAATGAATTCGAACTTTGTACAGATGGTTGCTCGTTATCATTTGAAAACATTAACTCAGCCAGATCTCTAAAAATTGCTAACTTCTCATCGATTGTGCTATTTTTTACAGTTATTATTTCACTAAAAAAATATATATAAGAAACTAGAAACCAAAATGAAATCGAACTTTGTACAGATGGTTGCTAGTTCTCATTTGAAAACATTAACTGAGCCAGATCTCTAAAAATTGCTAACTTCTCATCGATTGTGCTATTTTTTACAGTTATTATTTCATTAAAAAAATATATCTAAGAAACTAGAAACCACAATGAATTCGAACTTTGTACAGATGGTTGCTCGTTATCATTTGAAAACATTAACTCAGCCAGATCTCTAAAAATTGCTAACTTCTCATCGATTGTGCTATTTTTTACAGTTATTATTTCACTAAAATAATATATCTAAGAAACTAGAAACCAAAATGAATTCGAACTTTGTACAGATGGTTGCTCGTTATCATTTGAAAACATTAACTCAGCCAGATCTCTAAAAATTGCTAACTTCTCATCGATTGTGCAATTTTTTACAGTTATTATTTCACTAAAAAAATATATCTAAGAAACTAGAAACCAAAATGAATTCGAACTTTGTACAGGTGGTTGCTCGTTATCATTTGAAAACATTAACTCAGCCAGATCTCTAAAAATTGCTAACTTCTCATCGATTGTGCTATTTTTTACAGTTATTATTTAACTAAAAAAATATATCTAAGAAACTAGAAACCAAAATGAATTCGAACTTTGTACAGATGGTTGCTAGTTCTCATTTGAAAACATTAACTCAGCCAGATCTCTAAAAATTGCTAACTTCTAATCGATTGTGCTATTTTTTACAGTTATTATTTCATTAAAAAAATATATCTAAGAAACTAGAAACCAAAATGAATTCGAACTTTGTACAGATGGTTGCTCGTTATCATTTGAAAACATTAACTCAGCCAGATCTCTAAAAATTGCTAACTTCTCATCGATTGTGCAATTTTTTACAGTTATTATTTCACTAAAAAAATATATCTAAGAAACTAGAAACCAAAATGAATTCGAACTTTGTACAGATGGTTGCTAGTTCTCATTTGAAAACATTAACTCAGCCAGATCTCTAAAAATTGCTAACTTCTCATCGATTGTGCTATTTTTTACAGTTATTATTTCACTAAAAAAATATATCTAAGAAACTAGAAACCAAAATGAATTCGAACTTTGTACAGATGGTTGCTAGTTCTCATTTGAAAACATTAACTCAGCCAGATCTCTAAAAATTGCTAACTTCTCATCGATTGTGCTATTTTTTACAGTTATTATTTCATTAAAAAAATATATCTAAGAAACTAGAAACCAAAATGAATTCGAACTTTGTACAGATGGTTGCTAGTTCTCATTTGAAAACATTAACTGAGCCAGATCTCTAAAAATTGCTAACTTCTCATCGATTGTGCTATTTTTTACAGTTATTATTTCATTAAAAAAATATATCTAAGAAACTAGAAACCAAAATGAATTCGAACTTTGTACAGATGGTTGCTCGTTATCATTTGAAAACATTAACTCAGCCAGATCTCTAAAAATTGCTAACTTCTCATCGATTGTGCTATTTTTTACAGTTATTATTTCACTAAAATAATATATCTAAGAAACTAGAAACCAAAATGAATTCGAACTTTGTACAGATGGTTGCTCGTTATCATTTGAAAACATTAACTCAGCCAGATCTCTAAAAATTGCTAACTTCTCATCGATTGTGCTATTTTTTACAGTTATTATTTCACTAAAAAAATATATGTAAGAAACTAGAAACCAAAATGAATTCGAACTTTGTACAGATGGTTGCTCGTTATCATTTGAAAACATTAACTCAGCCAGATCTCTAAAAATTGCTAACTTCTCATCGATTGTGCTATTTTTTACAGTTATTATTTCATTAAAAAAATATATCTAAGAAACTAGAAACCAAAATGAATTCGAACTTTGTACAGATGGTTGCTCGTTATCATTTGAAAACATTAACTCAGCCAGATCTCTAAAAATTGCTAACTTCTCATCGATTGTGCTATTTTTTACAGTTATTATTTCACTAAAATAATATATCTAAGAAACTAGAAACCAAAATGAATTCGAACTTTGTACAGATGGTTGCTCGTTATCATTTGAAAACATTAACTCAGCCAGATCTCTAAAAATTGCTAACTTCTCATCGATTGTGCAATTTTTTACAGTTATTATTTCACTAAAAAAATATATCTAAGAAACTAGAAACCAAAATGAATTCGAACTTTGTACAGGTGGTTGCTCGTTATCATTTGAAAACATTAACTCAGCCAGATCTCTAAAAATTGCTAACTTCTCATCGATTGTGCTATTTTTTACAGTTATTATTTAACTAAAAAAATATATCTAAGAAACTAGAAACCAAAATGAATTCGAACTTTGTACAGATGGTTGCTAGTTCTCATTTGAAAACATTAACTCAGCCAGATCTCTAAAAATTGCTAACTTCTAATCGATTGTGCTATTTTTTACAGTTATTATTTCATTAAAAAAATATATCTAAGAAACTAGAAACCAAAATGAATTCGAACTTTGTACAGATGGTTGCTCGTTATCATTTGAAAACATTAACTCAGCCAGATCTCTAAAAATTGCTAACTTCTCATCGATTGTGCAATTTTTTACAGTTATTATTTCACTAAAAAAATATATCTAAGAAACTAGAAACCAAAATGAATTCGAACTTTGTACAGATGGTTGCTCGTTATCATTTGAAAACATTAACTCAGCCAGATCTCTAAAAATTGCTAACTTCTCATCGATTGTGCTATTTTTTACAGTTATTATTTCACTAAAAAAATATATGTAAGAAACTAGAAACCAAAATGAATTCGAACTTTGTACAGATGGTTGCTCGTTATCATTTGAAAACATTAACTCAGCCAGATCTCTAAAAATTGCTAACTTCTCATCGATTGTGCAATTTTTTACAGTTATTATTTCACTAAAAAAATATATCTAAGAAACTAGAAACCAAAATGAATTCGAACTTTGTACAGGTGGTTGCTCGTTATCATTTGAAAACATTAACTCAGCCAGATCTCTAAAAATTGCTAACTTCTCATCGATTGTGCTATTTTTTACAGTTATTATTTCACTAAAAAAATATATCTAAGAAACTAGAAACCAAAATGAATTCGAACTTTGTACAGATGGTTGCTAGTTCTCATTTGAAAACATTAACTCAGCCAGATCTCTAAAAATTGCTAACTTCTCATCGATTGTGCTATTTTTTACAGTTATTATTTCATTAAAAAAATATATCTAAGAAACTAGAAACCAAAATGAATTCGAACTTTGTACAGATGGTTGCTAGTTCTCATTTGAAAACATTAACTGAGCCAGATCTCTAAAAATTGCTAACTTCTCATCGATTGTGCTATTTTTTACAGTTATTATTTCATTAAAAAAATATATCTAAGAAACTAGAAACCAAAATGAATTCGAACTTTGTACAGATGGTTGCTCGTTATCATTTGAAAACATTAACTCAGCCAGATCTCTAAAAATTGCTAACTTCTCATCGATTGTGCAATTTTTTACAGTTATTATTTCACTAAAAAAATATATCTAAGAAACTAGAAACCAAAATGAATTCGAACTTTGTACAGATGGTTGCTCGTTATCATTTGAAAACATTAACTCAGCCAGATCTCTAAAAATTGCTAACTTCTCATCGATTGTGCTATTTTTTACAGTTATTATTTCACTAAAAAAATATATGTAAGAAACTAGAAACCAAAATGAATTCGAACTTTGTACAGATGGTTGCTCGTTATCATTTGAAAACATTAACTCAGCCAGATCTCTAAAAATTGCTAACTTCTCATCGATTGTGCTATTTTTTACAGTTATTATTTCATTAAAAAAATATATCTAAGAAACTAGAAACCAAAATGAATTCGAACTTTGTACAGATGGTTGCTCGTTATCATTTGAAAACATTAACTCAGCCAGATCTCTAAAAATTGCTAACTTCTCATCGATTGTGCTATTTTTTACAGTTATTATTTCATTAAAAAAATATATCTAAGAAACTAGAAACCAAAATGAATTCGAACTTTGTACAGATGGTTGCTAGTTCTCATTTGAAAACATTAACTGAGCCAGATCTCTAAAAATTGCTAACTTCTCATCGATTGTGCTATTTTTTACAGTTATTATTTCATTAAAAAAATATATCTAAGAAACTAGAAACCAAAATGAATTCGAACTTTGTACAGATGGTTGCTCGTTATCATTTGAAAACATTAACTCAGCCAGATCTCTAAAAATTGCTAACTTCTCATCGATTGTGCAATTTTTTACAGTTATTATTTCACTAAAAAAATATATCTAAGAAACTAGAAACCAAAATGAATTCGAACTTTGTACAGATGGTTGCTCGTTATCATTTGAAAACATTAACTCAGCCAGATCTCTAAAAATTGCTAACTTCTCATCGATTGTGCTATTTTTTACAGTTATTATTTCACTAAAAAAATATATGTAAGAAACTAGAAACCAAAATGAATTCGAACTTTGTACAGATGGTTGCTCGTTATCATTTGAAAACATTAACTCAGCCAGATCTCTAAAAATTGCTAACTTCTCATCGATTGTGCTATTTTTTACAGTTATTATTTCATTAAAAAAATATATCTAAGAAACTAGAAACCAAAATGAATTCGAACTTTGTACAGATGGTTGCTCGTTATCATTTGAAAACATTAACTCAGCCAGATCTCTAAAAATTGCTAACTTCTCATCGATTGTGCTATTTTTTACAGTTATTATTTCACTAAAATAATATATCTAAGAAACTAGAAACCAAAATGAATTCGAACTTTGTACAGATGGTTGCTCGTTATCATTTGAAAACATTAACTCAGCCAGATCTCTAAAAATTGCTAACTTCTCATCGATTGTGCTATTTTTTACAGTTATTATTTCACTAAAAAAATATATGTAAGAAACTAGAAACCAAAATGAATTCGAACTTTGTACAGATGGTTGCTCGTTATCATTTGAAAACATTAACTCAGCCAGATCTCTAAAAATTGCTAACTTCTCATCGATTGTGCTATTTTTTACAGTTATTATTTCATTAAAAAAATATATCTAAGAAACTAGAAACCAAAATGAATTCGAACTTTGTACAGATGGTTGCTCGTTATCATTTGAAAACATTAACTCAGCCAGATCTCTAAAAATTGCTAACTTCTCATCGATTGTGCTATTTTTTACAGTTATTATTTCACTAAAATAATATATCTAAGAAACTAGAAACCAAAATGAATTCGAACTTTGTACAGATGGTTGCTCGTTATCATTTGAAAACATTAACTCAGCCAGATCTCTAAAAATTGCTAACTTCTCATCGATTGTGCAATTTTTTACAGTTATTATTTCACTAAAAAAATATATCTAAGAAACTAGAAACCAAAATGAATTCGAACTTTGTACAGGTGGTTGCTCGTTATCATTTGAAAACATTAACTCAGCCAGATCTCTAAAAATTGCTAACTTCTCATCGATTGTGCTATTTTTTACAGTTATTATTTAACTAAAAAAATATATCTAAGAAACTAGAAACCAAAATGAATTCGAACTTTGTACAGATGGTTGCTAGTTCTCATTTGAAAACATTAACTCAGCCAGATCTCTAAAAATTGCTAACTTCTAATCGATTGTGCTATTTTTTACAGTTATTATTTCATTAAAAAAATATATCTAAGAAACTAGAAACCAAAATGAATTCGAACTTTGTACAGATGGTTGCTCGTTATCATTTGAAAACATTAACTCAGCCAGATCTCTAAAAATTGCTAACTTCTCATCGATTGTGCAATTTTTTACAGTTATTATTTCACTAAAAAAATATATCTAAGAAACTAGAAACCAAAATGAATTCGAACTTTGTACAGATGGTTGCTAGTTCTCATTTGAAAACATTAACTCAGCCAGATCTCTAAAAATTGCTAACTTCTCATCGATTGTGCTATTTTTTACAGTTATTATTTCACTAAAAAAATATATCTAAGAAACTAGAAACCAAAATGAATTCGAACTTTGTACAGATGGTTGCTAGTTCTCATTTGAAAACATTAACTCAGCCAGATCTCTAAAAATTGCTAACTTCTCATCGATTGTGCTATTTTTTACAGTTATTATTTCATTAAAAAAATATATCTAAGAAACTAGAAACCAAAATGAATTCGAACTTTGTACAGATGGTTGCTAGTTCTCATTTGAAAACATTAACTGAGCCAGATCTCTAAAAATTGCTAACTTCTCATCGATTGTGCTATTTTTTACAGTTATTATTTCATTAAAAAAATATATCTAAGAAACTAGAAACCAAAATGAATTCGAACTTTGTACAGATGGTTGCTCGTTATCATTTGAAAACATTAACTCAGCCAGATCTCTAAAAATTGCTAACTTCTCATCGATTGTGCTATTTTTTACAGTTATTATTTCACTAAAATAATATATCTAAGAAACTAGAAACCAAAATGAATTCGAACTTTGTACAGATGGTTGCTCGTTATCATTTGAAAACATTAACTCAGCCAGATCTCTAAAAATTGCTAACTTCTCATCGATTGTGCTATTTTTTACAGTTATTATTTCACTAAAAAAATATATGTAAGAAACTAGAAACCAAAATGAATTCGAACTTTGTACAGATGGTTGCTCGTTATCATTTGAAAACATTAACTCAGCCAGATCTCTAAAAATTGCTAACTTCTCATCGATTGTGCTATTTTTTACAGTTATTATTTCACTAAAAAAATATATCTAAGAAACTAGAAACCAAAATGAATTCGAACTTTGTACAGATGGTTGCTAGTTCTCATTTGAAAACATTAACTCAGCCAGATCTCTAAAAATTGCTAACTTCTCATCGATTGTGCTATTTTTTACAGTTATTATTTCATTAAAAAAATATATCTAAGAAACTAGAAACCAAAATGAATTCGAACTTTGTACAGATGGTTGCTAGTTCTCATTTGAAAACATTAACTGAGCCAGATCTCTAAAAATTGCTAACTTCTCATCGATTGTGCTATTTTTTACAGTTATTATTTCATTAAAAAAATATATCTAAGAAACTAGAAACCAAAATGAATTCGAACTTTGTACAGATGGTTGCTCGTTATCATTTGAAAACATTAACTCAGCCAGATCTCTAAAAATTGCTAACTTCTCATCGATTGTGCAATTTTTTACAGTTATTATTTCACTAAAAAAATATATCTAAGAAACTAGAAACCAAAATGAATTCGAACTTTGTACAGATGGTTGCTCGTTATCATTTGAAAACATTAACTCAGCCAGATCTCTAAAAATTGCTAACTTCTCATCGATTGTGCTATTTTTTACAGTTATTATTTCACTAAAAAAATATATGTAAGAAACTAGAAACCAAAATGAATTCGAACTTTGTACAGATGGTTGCTCGTTATCATTTGAAAACATTAACTCAGCCAGATCTCTAAAAATTGCTAACTTCTCATCGATTGTGCTATTTTTTACAGTTATTATTTCATTAAAAAAATATATCTAAGAAACTAGAAACCAAAATGAATTCGAACTTTGTACAGATGGTTGCTCGTTATCATTTGAAAACATTAACTCAGCCAGATCTCTAAAAATTGCTAACTTCTCATCGATTGTGCTATTTTTTACAGTTATTATTTCATTAAAAAAATATATCTAAGAAACTAGAAACCAAAATGAATTCGAACTTTGTACAGATGGTTGCTAGTTCTCATTTGAAAACATTAACTGAGCCAGATCTCTAAAAATTGCTAACTTCTCATCGATTGTGCTATTTTTTACAGTTATTATTTCATTAAAAAAATATATCTAAGAAACTAGAAACCAAAATGAATTCGAACTTTGTACAGATGGTTGCTCGTTATCATTTGAAAACATTAACTGAGCCAGATCTCTAAAAATTGCTAACTTCTCATCGATTGTGCAATTTTTTACAGTTATTATTTCACTAAAAAAATATATCTAAGAAACTAGAAACCAAAATGAATTCGAACTTTGTACAGATGGTTGCTCGTTATCATTTGAAAACATTAACTCAGCCAGATCTCTAAAAATTGCTAACTTCTCATCGATTGTGCTATTTTTTACAGTTATTATTTCACTAAAAAAATATATGTAAGAAACTAGAAACCAAAATGAATTCGAACTTTGTACAGATGGTTGCTCGTTATCATTTGAAAACATTAACTCAGCCAGATCTCTAAAAATTGCTAACTTCTCATCGATTGTGCTATTTTTTACAGTTATTATTTCATTAAAAAAATATATCTAAGAAACTAGAAACCAAAATGAATTCGAACTTTGTACAGATGGTTGCTCGTTATCATTTGAAAACATTAACTCAGCCAGATCTCTAAAAATTGCTAACTTCTCATCGATTGTGCTATTTTTTACAGTTATTATTTCACTAAAATAATATATCTAAGAAACTAGAAACCAAAATGAATTCGAACTTTGTACAGATGGTTGCTCGTTATCATTTGAAAACATTAACTCAGCCAGATCTCTAAAAATTGCTAACTTCTCATCGATTGTGCTATTTTTTACAGTTATTATTTCACTAAAAAAATATATGTAAGAAACTAGAAACCAAAATGAATTCGAACTTTGTACAGATGGTTGCTCGTTATCATTTGAAAACATTAACTCAGCCAGATCTCTAAAAATTGCTAACTTCTCATCGATTGTGCTATTTTTTACAGTTATTATTTCATTAAAAAAATATATCTAAGAAACTAGAAACCAAAATGAATTCGAACTTTGTACAGATGGTTGCTCGTTATCATTTGAAAACATTAACTCAGCCAGATCTCTAAAAATTGCTAACTTCTCATCGATTGTGCTATTTTTTACAGTTATTATTTCACTAAAATAATATATCTAAGAAACTAGAAACCAAAATGAATTCGAACTTTGTACAGATGGTTGCTCGTTATCATTTGAAAACATTAACTCAGCCAGATCTCTAAAAATTGCTAACTTCTCATCGATTGTGCAATTTTTTACAGTTATTATTTCACTAAAAAAATATATCTAAGAAACTAGAAACCAAAATGAATTCGAACTTTGTACAGGTGGTTGCTCGTTATCATTTGAAAACATTAACTCAGCCAGATCTCTAAAAATTGCTAACTTCTCATCGATTGTGCTATTTTTTACAGTTATTATTTAACTAAAAAAATATATCTAAGAAACTAGAAACCAAAATGAATTCGAACTTTGTACAGATGGTTGCTAGTTCTCATTTGAAAACATTAACTCAGCCAGATCTCTAAAAATTGCTAACTTCTAATCGATTGTGCTATTTTTTACAGTTATTATTTCATTAAAAAAATATATCTAAGAAACTAGAAACCAAAATGAATTCGAACTTTGTACAGATGGTTGCTCGTTATCATTTGAAAACATTAACTCAGCCAGATCTCTAAAAATTGCTAACTTCTCATCGATTGTGCAATTTTTTACAGTTATTATTTCACTAAAAAAATATATCTAAGAAACTAGAAACCAAAATGAATTCGAACTTTGTACAGATGGTTGCTAGTTCTCATTTGAAAACATTAACTCAGCCAGATCTCTAAAAATTGCTAACTTCTCATCGATTGTGCTATTTTTTACAGTTATTATTTCACTAAAAAAATATATCTAAGAAACTAGAAACCAAAATGAATTCGAACTTTGTACAGATGGTTGCTAGTTCTCATTTGAAAACATTAACTCAGCCAGATCTCTAAAAATTGCTAACTTCTCATCGATTGTGCTATTTTTTACAGTTATTATTTCATTAAAAAAATATATCTAAGAAACTAGAAACCAAAATGAATTCGAACTTTGTACAGATGGTTGCTAGTTCTCATTTGAAAACATTAACTGAGCCAGATCTCTAAAAATTGCTAACTTCTCATCGATTGTGCTATTTTTTACAGTTATTATTTCATTAAAAAAATATATCTAAGAAACTAGAAACCAAAATGAATTCGAACTTTGTACAGATGGTTGCTCGTTATCATTTGAAAACATTAACTCAGCCAGATCTCTAAAAATTGCTAACTTCTCATCGATTGTGCTATTTTTTACAGTTATTATTTCACTAAAATAATATATCTAAGAAACTAGAAACCAAAATGAATTCGAACTTTGTACAGATGGTTGCTCGTTATCATTTGAAAACATTAACTCAGCCAGATCTCTAAAAATTGCTAACTTCTCATCGATTGTGCTATTTTTTACAGTTATTATTTCACTAAAAAAATATATGTAAGAAACTAGAAACCAAAATGAATTCGAACTTTGTACAGATGGTTGCTCGTTATCATTTGAAAACATTAACTCAGCCAGATCTCTAAAAATTGCTAACTTCTCATCGATTGTGCTATTTTTTACAGTTATTATTTCATTAAAAAAATATATCTAAGAAACTAGAAACCAAAATGAATTCGAACTTTGTACAGATGGTTGCTCGTTATCATTTGAAAACATTAACTCAGCCAGATCTCTAAAAATTGCTAACTTCTCATCGATTGTGCTATTTTTTACAGTTATTATTTCACTAAAATAATATATCTAAGAAACTAGAAACCAAAATGAATTCGAACTTTGTACAGATGGTTGCTCGTTATCATTTGAAAACATTAACTCAGCCAGATCTCTAAAAATTGCTAACTTCTCATCGATTGTGCAATTTTTTACAGTTATTATTTCACTAAAAAAATATATCTAAGAAACTAGAAACCAAAATGAATTCGAACTTTGTACAGGTGGTTGCTCGTTATCATTTGAAAACATTAACTCAGCCAGATCTCTAAAAATTGCTAACTTCTCATCGATTGTGCTATTTTTTACAGTTATTATTTAACTAAAAAAATATATCTAAGAAACTAGAAACCAAAATGAATTCGAACTTTGTACAGATGGTTGCTAGTTCTCATTTGAAAACATTAACTCAGCCAGATCTCTAAAAATTGCTAACTTCTAATCGATTGTGCTATTTTTTACAGTTATTATTTCATTAAAAAAATATATCTAAGAAACTAGAAACCAAAATGAATTCGAACTTTGTACAGATGGTTGCTCGTTATCATTTGAAAACATTAACTCAGCCAGATCTCTAAAAATTGCTAACTTCTCATCGATTGTGCAATTTTTTACAGTTATTATTTCACTAAAAAAATATATCTAAGAAACTAGAAACCAAAATGAATTCGAACTTTGTACAGATGGTTGCTAGTTCTCATTTGAAAACATTAACTCAGCCAGATCTCTAAAAATTGCTAACTTCTCATCGATTGTGCTATTTTTTACAGTTATTATTTCACTAAAAAAATATATCTAAGAAACTAGAAACCAAAATGAATTCGAACTTTGTACAGATGGTTGCTAGTTCTCATTTGAAAACATTAACTCAGCCAGATCTCTAAAAATTGCTAACTTCTCATCGATTGTGCTATTTTTTACAGTTATTATTTCATTAAAAAAATATATCTAAGAAACTAGAAACCAAAATGAATTCGAACTTTGTACAGATGGTTGCTAGTTCTCATTTGAAAACATTAACTGAGCCAGATCTCTAAAAATTGCTAACTTCTCATCGATTGTGCTATTTTTTACAGTTATTATTTCATTAAAAAAATATATCTAAGAAACTAGAAACCAAAATGAATTCGAACTTTGTACAGATGGTTGCTCGTTATCATTTGAAAACATTAACTCAGCCAGATCTCTAAAAATTGCTAACTTCTCATCGATTGTGCAATTTTTTACAGTTATTATTTCACTAAAAAAATATATCTAAGAAACTAGAAACCAAAATGAATTCGAACTTTGTACAGGTGGTTGCTCGTTATCATTTGAAAACATTAACTCAGCCAGATCTCTAAAAATTGCTAACTTCTCATCGATTGTGCTATTTTTTACAGTTATTATTTAACTAAAAAAATATATCTAAGAAACTAGAAACCAAAATGAATTCGAACTTTGTACAGATGGTTGCTAGTTCTCATTTGAAAACATTAACTCAGCCAGATCTCTAAAAATTGCTAACTTCTAATCGATTGTGCTATTTTTTACAGTTATTATTTCATTAAAAAAATATATCTAAGAAACTAGAAACCAAAATGAATTCGAACTTTGTACAGATGGTTGCTCGTTATCATTTGAAAACATTAACTCAGCCAGATCTCTAAAAATTGCTAACTTCTCATCGATTGTGCAATTTTTTACAGTTATTATTTCACTAAAAAAATATATCTAAGAAACTAGAAACCAAAATGAATTCGAACTTTGTACAGGTGGTTGCTCGTTATCATTTGAAAACATTAACTCAGCCAGATCTCTAAAAATTGCTAACTTCTCATCGATTGTGCTATTTTTTACAGTTATTATTTCACTAAAAAAATATATCTAAGAAACTAGAAACCAAAATGAATTCGAACTTTGTACAGATGGTTGCTAGTTCTCATTTGAAAACATTAACTCAGCCAGATCTCTAAAAATTGCTAACTTCTCATCGATTGTGCTATTTTTTACAGTTATTATTTCATTAAAAAAATATATCTAAGAAACTAGAAACCAAAATGAATTCGAACTTTGTACAGATGGTTGCTAGTTCTCATTTGAAAACATTAACTGAGCCAGATCTCTAAAAATTGCTAACTTCTCATCGATTGTGCAATTTTTTACAGTTATTATTTCACTAAAAAAATATATCTAAGAAACTAGAAACCAAAATGAATTCGAACTTTGTACAGATGGTTGCTCGTTATCATTTGAAAACATTAACTCAGCCAGATCTCTAAAAATTGCTAACTTCTCATCGATTGTGCTATTTTTTACAGTTATTATTTCACTAAAAAAATATATGTAAGAAACTAGAAACCAAAATGAATTCGAACTTTGTACAGATGGTTGCTAGTTCTCATTTGAAAACATTAACTCAGCCAGATCTCTAAAAATTGCTAACTTCTCATCGATTGTGCAATTTTTTACAGTTATTATTTCGCTAAAAAAATATATCTAAGAAACTAGAAACCAAAATGAATTCGAACTTTGTACAGGTGGTTGCTCGTTATCATTTGAAAACATTAACTCAGCCAGATCTCTAAAAATTGCTAACTTCTCATCGATTGTGCTATTTTTTACAGTTATTATTTCACTAAAAAAATATATCTAAGAAACTAGAAACCAAAATGAATTCGAACTTTGTACAGATGGTTGCTAGTTCTCATTTGAAAACATTAACTCAGCCAGATCTCTAAAAATTGCTAACTTCTCATCGATTGTGCTATTTTTTACAGTTATTATTTCATTAAAAAAATATATCTAAGAAACTAGAAACCAAAATGAATTCGAACTTTGTACAGATGGTTGCTAGTTCTCATTTGAAAACATTAACTGAGCCAGATCTCTAAAAATTGCTAACTTCTCATCGATTGTGCTATTTTTTACAGTTATTATTTCATTAAAAAAATATATCTAAGAAACTAGAAACCAAAATGAATTCGAACTTTGTACAGATGGTTGCTCGTTATCATTTGAAAACATTAACTCAGCCAGATCTCTAAAAATTGCTAACTTCTCATCGATTGTGCAATTTTTTACAGTTATTATTTCACTAAAAAAATATATCTAAGAAACTAGAAACCAAAATGAATTCGAACTTTGTACAGATGGTTGCTCGTTATCATTTGAAAACATTAACTCAGCCAGATCTCTAAAAATTGCTAACTTCTCATCGATTGTGCTATTTTTTACAGTTATTATTTCACTAAAAAAATATATGTAAGAAACTAGAAACCAAAATGAATTCGAACTTTGTACAGATGGTTGCTCGTTATCATTTGAAAACATTAACTCAGCCAGATCTCTAAAAATTGCTAACTTCTCATCGATTGTGCTATTTTTTACAGTTATTATTTCATTAAAAAAATATATCTAAGAAACTAGAAACCAAAATGAATTCGAACTTTGTACAGATGGTTGCTCGTTATCATTTGAAAACATTAACTCAGCCAGATCTCTAAAAATTGCTAACTTCTCATCGATTGTGCTATTTTTTACAGTTATTATTTCACTAAAATAATATATCTAAGAAAGTAGAAACCAAAATGAATTCGAACTTTGTACAGATGGTTGCTCGTTATCATTTGAAAACATTAACTCAGCCAGATCTCTAAAAATTGCTAACTTCTCATCGATTGTGCTATTTTTTACAGTTATTATTTCACTAAAAAAATATATGTAAGAAACTAGAAACCAAAATGAATTCGAACTTTGTACAGATGGTTGCTCGTTATCATTTGAAAACATTAACTCAGCCAGATCTCTAAAAATTGCTAACTTCTCATCGATTGTGCTATTTTTTACAGTTATTATTTCATTAAAAAAATATATCTAAGAAACTAGAAACCAAAATGAATTCGAACTTTGTACAGATGGTTGCTAGTTCTCATTTGAAAACATTAACTCAGCCAGATCTCTAAAAATTGCTAACTTCTCATCGATTGTGCTATTTTTTACAGTTATTATTTCACTAAAAAAATATATCTAAGAAACTAGAAACCAAAATGAATTCGAACTTTGTACAGATGGTTGCTAGTTCTCATTTGAAAACATTAACTCAGCCAGATCTCTAAAAATTGCTAACTTCTCATCGATTGTGCTATTTTTTACAGTTATTATTTCATTAAAAAAATATATCTAAGAAACTAGAAACCAAAATGAATTCGAACTTTGTACAGATGGTTGCTAGTTCTCATTTGAAAACATTAACTGAGCCAGATCTCTAAAAATTGCTAACTTCTCATCGATTGTGCTATTTTTTACAGTTATTATTTCATTAAAAAAATATATCTAAGAAACTAGAAACCAAAATGAATTCGAACTTTGTACAGATGGTTGCTCGTTATCATTTGAAAACATTAACTCAGCCAGATCTCTAAAAATTGCTAACTTCTCATCGATTGTGCTATTTTTTACAGTTATTATTTCACTAAAATAATATATCTAAGAAACTAGAAACCAAAATGAATTCGAACTTTGTACAGATGGTTGCTCGTTATCATTTGAAAACATTAACTCAGCCAGATCTCTAAAAATTGCTAACTTCTCATCGATTGTGCTATTTTTTACAGTTATTATTTCACTAAAAAAATATATGTAAGAAACTAGAAACCAAAATGAATTCGAACTTTGTACAGATGGTTGCTCGTTATCATTTGAAAACATTAACTCAGCCAGATCTCTAAAAATTGCTAACTTCTCATCGATTGTGCTATTTTTTACAGTTATTATTTCACTAAAATAATATATCTAAGAAAGTAGAAACCAAAATGAATTCGAACTTTGTACAGATGGTTGCTCGTTATCATTTGAAAACATTAACTCAGCCAGATCTCTAAAAATTGCTAACTTCTCATCGATTGTGCTATTTTTTACAGTTATTATTTCACTAAAAAAATATATGTAAGAAACTAGAAACCAAAATGAATTCGAACTTTGTACAGATGGTTGCTCGTTATCATTTGAAAACATTAACTCAGCCAGATCTCTAAAAATTGCTAACTTCTCATCGATTGTGCTATTTTTTACAGTTATTATTTCATTAAAAAAATATATCTAAGAAACTAGAAACCAAAATGAATTCGAACTTTGTACAGATGGTTGCTAGTTCTCATTTGAAAACATTAACTCAGCCAGATCTCTAAAAATTGCTAACTTCTCATCGATTGTGCTATTTTTTACAGTTATTATTTCACTAAAAAAATATATCTAAGAAACTAGAAACCAAAATGAATTCGAACTTTGTACAGATGGTTGCTAGTTCTCATTTGAAAACATTAACTCAGCCAGATCTCTAAAAATTGCTAACTTCTCATCGATTGTGCTATTTTTTACAGTTATTATTTCATTAAAAAAATATATCTAAGAAACTAGAAACCAAAATGAATTCGAACTTTGTACAGATGGTTGCTAGTTCTCATTTGAAAACATTAACTGAGCCAGATCTCTAAAAATTGCTAACTTCTCATCGATTGTGCTATTTTTTACAGTTATTATTTCATTAAAAAAATATATCTAAGAAACTAGAAACCAAAATGAATTCGAACTTTGTACAGATGGTTGCTCGTTATCATTTGAAAACATTAACTCAGCCAGATCTCTAAAAATTGCTAACTTCTCATCGATTGTGCTATTTTTTACAGTTATTATTTCACTAAAATAATATATCTAAGAAACTAGAAACCAAAATGAATTCGAACTTTGTACAGATGGTTGCTCGTTATCATTTGAAAACATTAACTCAGCCAGATCTCTAAAAATTGCTAACTTCTCATCGATTGTGCTATTTTTTACAGTTATTATTTCACTAAAAAAATATATGTAAGAAACTAGAAACCAAAATGAATTCGAACTTTGTACAGATGGTTGCTCGTTATCATTTGAAAACATTAACTCAGCCAGATCTCTAAAAATTGCTAACTTCTCATCGATTGTGCTATTTTTTACAGTTATTATTTCATTAAAAAAATATATCTAAGAAACTAGAAACCAAAATGAATTCGAACTTTGTACAGATGGTTGCTCGTTATCATTTGAAAACATTAACTCAGCCAGATCTCTAAAAATTGCTAACTTCTCATCGATTGTGCTATTTTTTACAGTTATTATTTCACTAAAATAATATATCTAAGAAACTAGAAACCAAAATGAATTCGAACTTTGTACAGATGGTTGCTCGTTATCATTTGAAAACATTAACTCAGCCAGATCTCTAAAAATTGCTAACTTCTCATCGATTGTGCAATTTTTTACAGTTATTATTTCACTAAAAAAATATATCTAAGAAACTAGAAACCAAAATGAATTCGAACTTTGTACAGGTGGTTGCTCGTTATCATTTGAAAACATTAACTCAGCCAGATCTCTAAAAATTGCTAACTTCTCATCGATTGTGCTATTTTTTACAGTTATTATTTAACTAAAAAAATATATCTAAGAAACTAGAAACCAAAATGAATTCGAACTTTGTACAGATGGTTGCTAGTTCTCATTTGAAAACATTAACTCAGCCAGATCTCTAAAAATTGCTAACTTCTAATCGATTGTGCTATTTTTTACAGTTATTATTTCATTAAAAAAATATATCTAAGAAACTAGAAACCAAAATGAATTCGAACTTTGTACAGATGGTTGCTCGTTATCATTTGAAAACATTAACTCAGCCAGATCTCTAAAAATTGCTAACTTCTCATCGATTGTGCAATTTTTTACAGTTATTATTTCACTAAAAAAATATATCTAAGAAACTAGAAACCAAAATGAATTCGAACTTTGTACAGATGGTTGCTAGTTCTCATTTGAAAACATTAACTCAGCCAGATCTCTAAAAATTGCTAACTTCTCATCGATTGTGCTATTTTTTACAGTTATTATTTCACTAAAAAAATATATCTAAGAAACTAGAAACCAAAATGAATTCGAACTTTGTACAGATGGTTGCTAGTTCTCATTTGAAAACATTAACTCAGCCAGATCTCTAAAAATTGCTAACTTCTCATCGATTGTGCTATTTTTTACAGTTATTATTTCATTAAAAAAATATATCTAAGAAACTAGAAACCAAAATGAATTCGAACTTTGTACAGATGGTTGCTAGTTCTCATTTGAAAACATTAACTGAGCCAGATCTCTAAAAATTGCTAACTTCTCATCGATTGTGCTATTTTTTACAGTTATTATTTCATTAAAAAAATATATCTAAGAAACTAGAAACCAAAATGAATTCGAACTTTGTACAGATGGTTGCTCGTTATCATTTGAAAACATTAACTCAGCCAGATCTCTAAAAATTGCTAACTTCTCATCGATTGTGCAATTTTTTACAGTTATTATTTCACTAAAAAAATATATCTAAGAAACTAGAAACCAAAATGAATTCGAACTTTGTACAGGTGGTTGCTCGTTATCATTTGAAAACATTAACTCAGCCAGATCTCTAAAAATTGCTAACTTCTCATCGATTGTGCTATTTTTTACAGTTATTATTTAACTAAAAAAATATATCTAAGAAACTAGAAACCAAAATGAATTCGAACTTTGTACAGATGGTTGCTAGTTCTCATTTGAAAACATTAACTCAGCCAGATCTCTAAAAATTGCTAACTTCTAATCGATTGTGCTATTTTTTACAGTTATTATTTCATTAAAAAAATATATCTAAGAAACTAGAAACCAAAATGAATTCGAACTTTGTACAGATGGTTGCTCGTTATCATTTGAAAACATTAACTCAGCCAGATCTCTAAAAATTGCTAACTTCTCATCGATTGTGCAATTTTTTACAGTTATTATTTCACTAAAAAAATATATCTAAGAAACTAGAAACCAAAATGAATTCGAACTTTGTACAGGTGGTTGCTCGTTATCATTTGAAAACATTAACTCAGCCAGATCTCTAAAAATTGCTAACTTCTCATCGATTGTGCTATTTTTTACAGTTATTATTTCACTAAAAAAATATATCTAAGAAACTAGAAACCAAAATGAATTCGAACTTTGTACAGATGGTTGCTAGTTCTCATTTGAAAACATTAACTCAGCCAGATCTCTAAAAATTGCTAACTTCTCATCGATTGTGCTATTTTTTACAGTTATTATTTCATTAAAAAAATATATCTAAGAAACTAGAAACCAAAATGAATTCGAACTTTGTACAGATGGTTGCTAGTTCTCATTTGAAAACATTAACTGAGCCAGATCTCTAAAAATTGCTAACTTCTCATCGATTGTGCAATTTTTTACAGTTATTATTTCACTAAAAAAATATATCTAAGAAACTAGAAACCAAAATGAATTCGAACTTTGTACAGATGGTTGCTCGTTATCATTTGAAAACATTAACTCAGCCAGATCTCTAAAAATTGCTAACTTCTCATCGATTGTGCTATTTTTTACAGTTATTATTTCACTAAAAAAATATATGTAAGAAACTAGAAACCAAAATGAATTCGAACTTTGTACAGATGGTTGCTAGTTCTCATTTGAAAACATTAACTCAGCCAGATCTCTAAAAATTGCTAACTTCTCATCGATTGTGCAATTTTTTACAGTTATTATTTCGCTAAAAAAATATATCTAAGAAACTAGAAACCAAAATGAATTCGAACTTTGTACAGGTGGTTGCTCGTTATCATTTGAAAACATTAACTCAGCCAGATCTCTAAAAATTGCTAACTTCTCATCGATTGTGCTATTTTTTACAGTTATTATTTCACTAAAAAAATATATCTAAGAAACTAGAAACCAAAATGAATTCGAACTTTGTACAGATGGTTGCTCGTTATCATTTGAAAACATTAACTCAGCCAGATCTCTAAAAATTGCTAACTTCTCATCGATTGTGCTATTTTTTACAGTTATTATTTCACTAAAAAAATATATGTAAGAAACTAGAAACCAAAATGAATTCGAACTTTGTACAGATGGTTGCTCGTTATCATTTGAAAACATTAACTCAGCCAGATCTCTAAAAATTGCTAACTTCTCATCGATTGTGCAATTTTTTACAGTTATTATTTCACTAAAAAAATATATCTAAGAAACTAGAAACCAAAATGAATTCGAACTTTGTACAGGTGGTTGCTCGTTATCATTTGAAAACATTAACTCAGCCAGATCTCTAAAAATTGCTAACTTCTCATCGATTGTGCTATTTTTTACAGTTATTATTTCACTAAAAAAATATATCTAAGAAACTAGAAACCAAAATGAATTCGAACTTTGTACAGGTGGTTGCTCGTTATCATTTGAAAACATTAACTCAGCCAGATCTCTAAAAATTGCTAACTTCTCATCGATTGTGCTATTTTTTACAGTTATTATTTCACTAAAAAAATATATCTAAGAAACTAGAAACCAAAATGAATTCGAACTTTGTACAGATGGTTGCTAGTTCTCATTTGAAAACATTAACTCAGCCAGATCTCTAAAAATTGCTAACTTCTCATCGATTGTGCTATTTTTTACAGTTATTATTTCATTAAAAAAATATATCTAAGAAACTAGAAACCAAAATGAATTCGAACTTTGTACAGATGGTTGCTAGTTCTCATTTGAAAACATTAACTGAGCCAGATCTCTAAAAATTGCTAACTTCTCATCGATTGTGCTATTTTTTACAGTTATTATTTCATTAAAAAAATATATCTAAGAAACTAGAAACCAAAATGAATTCGAACTTTGTACAGATGGTTGCTCGTTATCATTTGAAAACATTAACTCAGCCAGATCTCTAAAAATTGCTAACTTCTCATCGATTGTGCAATTTTTTACAGTTATTATTTCACTAAAAAAATATATCTAAGAAACTAGAAACCAAAATGAATTCGAACTTTGTACAGATGGTTGCTCGTTATCATTTGAAAACATTAACTCAGCCAGATCTCTAAAAATTGCTAACTTCTCATCGATTGTGCTATTTTTTACAGTTATTATTTCACTAAAAAAATATATGTAAGAAACTAGAAACCAAAATGAATTCGAACTTTGTACAGATGGTTGCTCGTTATCATTTGAAAACATTAACTCAGCCAGATCTCTAAAAATTGCTAACTTCTCATCGATTGTGCTATTTTTTACAGTTATTATTTCATTAAAAAAATATATCTAAGAAACTAGAAACCAAAATGAATTCGAACTTTGTACAGATGGTTGCTCGTTATCATTTGAAAACATTAACTCAGCCAGATCTCTAAAAATTGCTAACTTCTCATCGATTGTGCTATTTTTTACAGTTATTATTTCACTAAAAAAATATATCTAAGAAACTAGAAACCAAAATGAATTCGAACTTTGTACAGGTGGTTGCTCGTTATCATTTGAAAACATTAACTCAGCCAGATCTCTAAAAATTGCTAACTTCTCATCGATTGTGCTATTTTTTACAGTTATTATTTCACTAAAAAAATATATCTAAGAAACTAGAAACCAAAATGAATTCGAACTTTGTACAGGTGGTTGCTCGTTATCATTTGAAAACATTAACTCAGCCAGATCTCTAAAAATTGCTAACTTCTCATCGATTGTGCTATTTTTTACAGTTATTATTTCACTAAAAAAATATATCTAAGAAACTAGAAACCAAAATGAATTCGAACTTTGTACAGATGGTTGCTAGTTCTCATTTGAAAACATTAACTCAGCCAGATCTCTAAAAATTGCTAACTTCTCATCGATTGTGCTATTTTTTACAGTTATTATTTCATTAAAAAAATATATCTAAGAAACTAGAAACCAAAATGAATTCGAACTTTGTACAGATGGTTGCTAGTTCTCATTTGAAAACATTAACTGAGCCAGATCTCTAAAAATTGCTAACTTCTCATCGATTGTGCTATTTTTTACAGTTATTATTTCATTAAAAAAATATATCTAAGAAACTAGAAACCAAAATGAATTCGAACTTTGTACAGATGGTTGCTCGTTATCATTTGAAAACATTAACTCAGCCAGATCTCTAAAAATTGCTAACTTCTCATCGATTGTGCAATTTTTTACAGTTATTATTTCACTAAAAAAATATATCTAAGAAACTAGAAACCAAAATGAATTCGAACTTTGTACAGATGGTTGCTCGTTATCATTTGAAAACATTAACTCAGCCAGATCTCTAAAAATTGCTAACTTCTCATCGATTGTGCTATTTTTTACAGTTATTATTTCACTAAAAAAATATATGTAAGAAACTAGAAACCAAAATGAATTCGAACTTTGTACAGATGGTTGCTCGTTATCATTTGAAAACATTAACTCAGCCAGATCTCTAAAAATTGCTAACTTCTCATCGATTGTGCTATTTTTTACAGTTATTATTTCATTAAAAAAATATATCTAAGAAACTAGAAACCAAAATGAATTCGAACTTTGTACAGATGGTTGCTCGTTATCATTTGAAAACATTAACTCAGCCAGATCTCTAAAAATTGCTAACTTCTCATCGATTGTGCTATTTTTTACAGTTATTATTTCACTAAAAAAATATATCTAAGAAACTAGAAACCAAAATGAATTCGAACTTTGTACAGATGGTTGCTAGTTCTCATTTGAAAACATTAACTCAGCCAGATCTCTAAAAATTGCTAACTTCTCATCGATTGTGCTATTTTTTACAGTTATTATTTCACTAAAAAAATATATCTAAGAAACTAGAAACCAAAATGAATTCGAACTTTGTACAGATGGTTGCTCGTTATCATTTGAAAACATTAACTCAGCCAGATCTCTAAAAATTGCTAACTTCTCATCGATTGTGCAATTTTTTACAGTTATTATTTCACTAAAAAAATATATCTAAGAAACTAGAAACCAAAATGAATTCGAACTTTGTACAGATGGTTGCTCGTTATCATTTGAAAACATTAACTCAGCCAGATCTCTAAAAATTGCTAACTTCTCATCGATTGTGCTATTTTTTACAGTTATTATTTCACTAAAAAAATATATGTAAGAAACTAGAAACCAAAATGAATTCGAACTTTGTACAGATGGTTGCTCGTTATCATTTGAAAACATTAACTCAGCCAGATCTCTAAAAATTGCTAACTTCTCATCGATTGTGCTATTTTTTACAGTTATTATTTCATTAAAAAAATATATCTAAGAAACTAGAAACCAAAATGAATTCGAACTTTGTACAGATGGTTGCTCGTTATCATTTGAAAACATTAACTCAGCCAGATCTCTAAAAATTGCTAACTTCTCATCGATTGTGCTATTTTTTACAGTTATTATTTCACTAAAAAAATATATCTAAGAAACTAGAAACCAAAATGAATTCGAACTTTGTACAGATGGTTGCTAGTTCTCATTTGAAAACATTAACTCAGCCAGATCTCTAAAAATTGCTAACTTCTCATCGATTGTGCTATTTTTTACAGTTATTATTTCACTAAAAAAATATATCTAAGAAACTAGAAACCAAAATGAATTCGAACTTTGTACAGATGGTTGCTAGTTCTCATTTGAAAACATTAACTCAGCCAGATCTCTAAAAATTGTCAACTTCTCATCGATTGTGCTATTTTTTACAGTTATTATTTCACTAAAAAAATATATCTAAGAAACTAGAAACCAAAATGAATTCGAACTTTGTACAGATGGTTGCTAGTTCTCATTTGAAAACATTAACTCAGCCAGATCTCTAAAAATTGCTAACTTCTCATCGATTGTGCTATTTTTTACAGTTATTATTTCACTAAAAAAATATATGTAAGAAACTAGAAACCAAAATGAATTCGAACTTTGTACAGATGGTTGCTCGTTATCATTTGAAAACATTAACTCAGCCAGATCTCTAAAAATTGCTAACTTCTCATCGATTGTGCAATTTTTTACAGTTATTATTTCACTAAAAAAATATATCTAAGAAACTAGAAACCAAAATGAATTCGAACTTTGTACAGGTGGTTGCTCGTTATCATTTGAAAACATTAACTCAGCCAGATCTCTAAAAATTGCTAACTTCTCATCGATTGTGCTATTTTTTACAGTTATTATTTCACTAAAAAAATATATCTAAGAAACTAGAAACCAAAATGAATTCGAACTTTGTACAGGTGGTTGCTCGTTATCATTTGAAAACATTAACTCAGCCAGATCTCTAAAAATTGCTAACTTCTCATCGATTGTGCTATTTTTTACAGTTATTATTTCACTAAAAAAATATATCTAAGAAACTAGAAACCAAAATGAATTCGAACTTTGTACAGATGGTTGCTAGTTCTCATTTGAAAACATTAACTCAGCCAGATCTCTAAAAATTGCTAACTTCTCATCGATTGTGCTATTTTTTACAGTTATTATTTCATTAAAAAAATATATCTAAGAAACTAGAAACCAAAATGAATTCGAACTTTGTACAGATGGTTGCTAGTTCTCATTTGAAAACATTAACTGAGCCAGATCTCTAAAAATTGCTAACTTCTCATCGATTGTGCTATTTTTTACAGTTATTATTTCATTAAAAAAATATATCTAAGAAACTAGAAACCAAAATGAATTCGAACTTTGTACAGATGGTTGCTCGTTATCATTTGAAAACATTAACTCAGCCAGATCTCTAAAAATTGCTAACTTCTCATCGATTGTGCAATTTTTTACAGTTATTATTTCACTAAAAAAATATATCTAAGAAACTAGAAACCAAAATGAATTCGAACTTTGTACAGATGGTTGCTCGTTATCATTTGAAAACATTAACTCAGCCAGATCTCTAAAAATTGCTAACTTCTCATCGATTGTGCTATTTTTTACAGTTATTATTTCACTAAAAAAATATATGTAAGAAACTAGAAACCAAAATGAATTCGAACTTTGTACAGATGGTTGCTCGTTATCATTTGAAAACATTAACTCAGCCAGATCTCTAAAAATTGCTAACTTCTCATCGATTGTGCTATTTTTTACAGTTATTATTTCATTAAAAAAATATATCTAAGAAACTAGAAACCAAAATGAATTCGAACTTTGTACAGATGGTTGCTCGTTATCATTTGAAAACATTAACTCAGCCAGATCTCTAAAAATTGCTAACTTCTCATCGATTGTGCTATTTTTTACAGTTATTATTTCACTAAAATAATATATCTAAGAAACTAGAAACCAAAATGAATTCGAACTTTGTACAGATGGTTGCTCGTTATCATTTGAAAACATTAACTCAGCCAGATCTCTAAAAATTGCTAACTTCTCATCGATTGTGCTATTTTTTACAGTTATTATTTCACTAAAAAAATATATGTAAGAAACTAGAAACCAAAATGAATTCGAACTTTGTACAGATGGTTGCTCGTTATCATTTGAAAACATTAACTCAGCCAGATCTCTAAAAATTGCTAACTTCTCATCGATTGTGCTATTTTTTACAGTTATTATTTCATTAAAAAAATATATCAAAGAAACTAGAAACCAAAATGAATTCGAACTTTGTACAGATGGTTGCTCGTTATCATTTGAAAACATTAACTCAGCCAGATCTCTAAAAATTGCTAACTTCTCATCGATTGTGCTATTTTTTACAGTTATTATTTCACTAAAATAATATATCTAAGAAACTAGAAACCAAAATGAATTCGAACTTTGTACAGATGGTTGCTCGTTATCATTTGAAAACATTAACTCAGCCAGATCTCTAAAAATTGCTAACTTCTCATCGATTGTGCAATTTTTTACAGTTATTATTTCACTAAAAAAATATATCTAAGAAACTAGAAACCAAAATGAATTCGAACTTTGTACAGGTGGTTGCTCGTTATCATTTGAAAACATTAACTCAGCCAGATCTCTAAAAATTGCTAACTTCTCATCGATTGTGCTATTTTTTACAGTTATTATTTAACTAAAAAAATATATCTAAGAAACTAGAAACCAAAATGAATTCGAACTTTGTACAGATGGTTGCTAGTTCTCATTTGAAAACATTAACTCAGCCAGATCTCTAAAAATTGCTAACTTCTAATCGATTGTGCTATTTTTTACAGTTATTATTTCATTAAAAAAATATATCTAAGAAACTAGAAACCAAAATGAATTCGAACTTTGTACAGATGGTTGCTCGTTATCATTTGAAAACATTAACTCAGCCAGATCTCTAAAAATTGCTAACTTCTCATCGATTGTGCAATTTTTTACAGTTATTATTTCACTAAAAAAATATATCTAAGAAACTAGAAACCAAAATGAATTCGAACTTTGTACAGATGGTTGCTAGTTCTCATTTGAAAACATTAACTCAGCCAGATCTCTAAAAATTGCTAACTTCTCATCGATTGTGCTATTTTTTACAGTTATTATTTCACTAAAAAAATATATCTAAGAAACTAGAAACCAAAATGAATTCGAACTTTGTACAGATGGTTGCTAGTTCTCATTTGAAAACATTAACTCAGCCAGATCTCTAAAAATTGCTAACTTCTCATCGATTGTGCTATTTTTTACAGTTATTATTTCATTAAAAAAATATATCTAAGAAACTAGAAACCAAAATGAATTCGAACTTTGTACAGATGGTTGCTAGTTCTCATTTGAAAACATTAACTGAGCCAGATCTCTAAAAATTGCTAACTTCTCATCGATTGTGCTATTTTTTACAGTTATTATTTCATTAAAAAAATATATCTAAGAAACTAGAAACCAAAATGAATTCGAACTTTGTACAGATGGTTGCTCGTTATCATTTGAAAACATTAACTCAGCCAGATCTCTAAAAATTGCTAACTTCTCATCGATTGTGCAATTTTTTACAGTTATTATTTCACTAAAAAAATATATCTAAGAAACTAGAAACCAAAATGAATTCGAACTTTGTACAGGTGGTTGCTCGTTATCATTTGAAAACATTAACTCAGCCAGATCTCTAAAAATTGCTAACTTCTCATCGATTGTGCTATTTTTTACAGTTATTATTTAACTAAAAAAATATATCTAAGAAACTAGAAACCAAAATGAATTCGAACTTTGTACAGATGGTTGCTAGTTCTCATTTGAAAACATTAACTCAGCCAGATCTCTAAAAATTGCTAACTTCTAATCGATTGTGCTATTTTTTACAGTTATTATTTCATTAAAAAAATATATCTAAGAAACTAGAAACCAAAATGAATTCGAACTTTGTACAGATGGTTGCTCGTTATCATTTGAAAACATTAACTCAGCCAGATCTCTAAAAATTGCTAACTTCTCATCGATTGTGCAATTTTTTACAGTTATTATTTCACTAAAAAAATATATCTAAGAAACTAGAAACCAAAATGAATTCGAACTTTGTACAGGTGGTTGCTCGTTATCATTTGAAAACATTAACTCAGCCAGATCTCTAAAAATTGCTAACTTCTCATCGATTGTGCTATTTTTTACAGTTATTATTTCACTAAAAAAATATATCTAAGAAACTAGAAACCAAAATGAATTCGAACTTTGTACAGATGGTTGCTAGTTCTCATTTGAAAACATTAACTCAGCCAGATCTCTAAAAATTGCTAACTTCTCATCGATTGTGCTATTTTTTACAGTTATTATTTCATTAAAAAAATATATCTAAGAAACTAGAAACCAAAATGAATTCGAACTTTGTACAGATGGTTGCTAGTTCTCATTTGAAAACATTAACTGAGCCAGATCTCTAAAAATTGCTAACTTCTCATCGATTGTGCAATTTTTTACAGTTATTATTTCACTAAAAAAATATATCTAAGAAACTAGAAACCAAAATGAATTCGAACTTTGTACAGATGGTTGCTCGTTATCATTTGAAAACATTAACTCAGCCAGATCTCTAAAAATTGCTAACTTCTCATCGATTGTGCTATTTTTTACAGTTATTATTTCACTAAAAAAATATATGTAAGAAACTAGAAACCAAAATGAATTCGAACTTTGTACAGATGGTTGCTAGTTCTCATTTGAAAACATTAACTCAGCCAGATCTCTAAAAATTGCTAACTTCTCATCGATTGTGCAATTTTTTACAGTTATTATTTCGCTAAAAAAATATATCTAAGAAACTAGAAACCAAAATGAATTCGAACTTTGTACAGGTGGTTGCTCGTTATCATTTGAAAACATTAACTCAGCCAGATCTCTAAAAATTGCTAACTTCTCATCGATTGTGCTATTTTTTACAGTTATTATTTCACTAAAAAAATATATCTAAGAAACTAGAAACCAAAATGAATTCGAACTTTGTACAGATGGTTGCTAGTTCTCATTTGAAAACATTAACTCAGCCAGATCTCTAAAAATTGCTAACTTCTCATCGATTGTGCTATTTTTTACAGTTATTATTTCATTAAAAAAATATATCTAAGAAACTAGAAACCAAAATGAATTCGAACTTTGTACAGATGGTTGCTAGTTCTCATTTGAAAACATTAACTGAGCCAGATCTCTAAAAATTGCTAACTTCTCATCGATTGTGCTATTTTTTACAGTTATTATTTCATTAAAAAAATATATCTAAGAAACTAGAAACCAAAATGAATTCGAACTTTGTACAGATGGTTGCTCGTTATCATTTGAAAACATTAACTCAGCCAGATCTCTAAAAATTGCTAACTTCTCATCGATTGTGCAATTTTTTACAGTTATTATTTCACTAAAAAAATATATCTAAGAAACTAGAAACCAAAATGAATTCGAACTTTGTACAGATGGTTGCTCGTTATCATTTGAAAACATTAACTCAGCCAGATCTCTAAAAATTGCTAACTTCTCATCGATTGTGCTATTTTTTACAGTTATTATTTCACTAAAAAAATATATGTAAGAAACTAGAAACCAAAATGAATTCGAACTTTGTACAGATGGTTGCTCGTTATCATTTGAAAACATTAACTCAGCCAGATCTCTAAAAATTGCTAACTTCTCATCGATTGTGCTATTTTTTACAGTTATTATTTCATTAAAAAAATATATCTAAGAAACTAGAAACCAAAATGAATTCGAACTTTGTACAGATGGTTGCTCGTTATCATTTGAAAACATTAACTCAGCCAGATCTCTAAAAATTGCTAACTTCTCATCGATTGTGCTATTTTTTACAGTTATTATTTCACTAAAATAATATATCTAAGAAACTAGAAACCAAAATGAATTCGAACTTTGTACAGATGGTTGCTCGTTATCATTTGAAAACATTAACTCAGCCAGATCTCTAAAAATTGCTAACTTCTCATCGATTGTGCTATTTTTTACAGTTATTATTTCACTAAAAAAATATATGTAAGAAACTAGAAACCAAAATGAATTCGAACTTTGTACAGATGGTTGCTCGTTATCATTTGAAAACATTAACTCAGCCAGATCTCTAAAAATTGCTAACTTCTCATCGATTGTGCTATTTTTTACAGTTATTATTTCATTAAAAAAATATATCTAAGAAACTAGAAACCAAAATGAATTCGAACTTTGTACAGATGGTTGCTCGTTATCATTTGAAAACATTAACTCAGCCAGATCTCTAAAAATTGCTAACTTCTCATCGATTGTGCTATTTTTTACAGTTATTATTTCACTAAAATAATATATCTAAGAAACTAGAAACCAAAATGAATTCGAACTTTGTACAGATGGTTGCTCGTTATCATTTGAAAACATTAACTCAGCCAGATCTCTAAAAATTGCTAACTTCTCATCGATTGTGCAATTTTTTACAGTTATTATTTCACTAAAAAAATATATCTAAGAAACTAGAAACCAAAATGAATTCGAACTTTGTACAGGTGGTTGCTCGTTATCATTTGAAAACATTAACTCAGCCAGATCTCTAAAAATTGCTAACTTCTCATCGATTGTGCTATTTTTTACAGTTATTATTTAACTAAAAAAATATATCTAAGAAACTAGAAACCAAAATGAATTCGAACTTTGTACAGATGGTTGCTAGTTCTCATTTGAAAACATTAACTCAGCCAGATCTCTAAAAATTGCTAACTTCTAATCGATTGTGCTATTTTTTACAGTTATTATTTCATTAAAAAAATATATCTAAGAAACTAGAAACCAAAATGAATTCGAACTTTGTACAGATGGTTGCTCGTTATCATTTGAAAACATTAACTCAGCCAGATCTCTAAAAATTGCTAACTTCTCATCGATTGTGCAATTTTTTACAGTTATTATTTCACTAAAAAAATATATCTAAGAAACTAGAAACCAAAATGAATTCGAACTTTGTACAGATGGTTGCTAGTTCTCATTTGAAAACATTAACTCAGCCAGATCTCTAAAAATTGCTAACTTCTCATCGATTGTGCTATTTTTTACAGTTATTATTTCACTAAAAAAATATATCTAAGAAACTAGAAACCAAAATGAATTCGAACTTTGTACAGATGGTTGCTAGTTCTCATTTGAAAACATTAACTCAGCCAGATCTCTAAAAATTGCTAACTTCTCATCGATTGTGCTATTTTTTACAGTTATTATTTCACTAAAAAAATATATCTAAGAAACTAGAAACCAAAATGAATTCGAACTTTGTACAGGTGGTTGCTCGTTATCATTTGAAAACATTAACTGAGCCAGATCTCTAAAAATTGCTAACTTCTCATCGATTGTGCTATTTTTTACAGTTATTATTTAACTAAAAAAATATATCTAAGAAACTAGAAACCAAAATGAATTCGAACTTTGTACAGATGGTTGCTAGTTCTCATTTGAAAACATTAACTCAGCCAGATCTCTAAAAATTGCTAACTTCTAATCGATTGTGCTATTTTTTACAGTTATTATTTCATTAAAAAAATATATCTAAGAAACTAGAAACCAAAATGAATTCGAACTTTGTACAGATGGTTGCTCGTTATCATTTGAAAACATTAACTCAGCCAGATCTCTAAAAATTGCTAACTTCTCATCGATTGTGCAATTTTTTACAGTTATTATTTCACTAAAAAAATATATCTAAGAAACTAGAAACCAAAATGAATTCGAACTTTGTACAGATGGTTGCTAGTTCTCATTTGAAAACATTAACTCAGCCAGATCTCTAAAAATTGCTAACTTCTCATCGATTGTGCTATTTTTTACAGTTATTATTTCACTAAAAAAATATATCTAAGAAACTAGAAACCAAAATGAATTCGAACTTTGTACAGGTGGTTGCTCGTTATCATTTGAAAACATTAACTCAGCCAGATCTCTAAAAATTGCTAACTTCTCATCGATTGTGCTATTTTTTACAGTTATTATTTCACTAAAAAAATATATCTAAGAAACTAGAAACCAAAATGAATTCGAACTTTGTACAGATGGTTGCTAGTTCTCATTTGAAAACATTAACTCAGCCAGATCTCTAAAAATTGCTAACTTCTCATCGATTGTGCTATTTTTTACAGTTATTATTTCATTAAAAAAATATATCTAAGAAACTAGAAACCAAAATGAATTCGAACTTTGTACAGATGGTTGCTAGTTCTCATTTGAAAACATTAACTGAGCCAGATCTCTAAAAATTGCTAACTTCTCATCGATTGTGCTATTTTTTACAGTTATTATTTCATTAAAAAAATATATCTAAGAAACTAGAAACCAAAATGAATTCGAACTTTGTACAGATGGTTGCTCGTTATCATTTGAAAACATTAACTCAGCCAGATCTCTAAAAATTGCTAACTTCTCATCGATTGTGCAATTTTTTACAGTTATTATTTCACTAAAAAAATATATCTAAGAAACTAGAAACCAAAATGAATTCGAACTTTGTACAGATGGTTGCTCGTTATCATTTGAAAACATTAACTCAGCCAGATCTCTAAAAATTGCTAACTTCTCATCGATTGTGCTATTTTTTACAGTTATTATTTCACTAAAAAAATATATGTAAGAAACTAGAAACCAAAATGAATTCGAACTTTGTACAGATGGTTGCTCGTTATCATTTGAAAACATTAACTCAGCCAGATCTCTAAAAATTGCTAACTTCTCATCGATTGTGCTATTTTTTACAGTTATTATTTCATTAAAAAAATATATCTAAGAAACTAGAAACCAAAATGAATTCGAACTTTGTACAGATGGTTGCTCGTTATCATTTGAAAACATTAACTCAGCCAGATCTCTAAAAATTGCTAACTTCTCATCGATTGTGCTATTTTTTACAGTTATTATTTCACTAAAATAATATATCTAAGAAACTAGAAACCAAAATGAATTCGAACTTTGTACAGATGGTTGCTCGTTATCATTTGAAAACATTAACTCAGCCAGATCTCTAAAAATTGCTAACTTCTCATCGATTGTGCAATTTTTTACAGTTATTATTTCACTAAAAAAATATATCTAAGAAACTAGAAACCAAAATGAATTCGAACTTTGTACAGGTGGTTGCTCGTTATCATTTGAAAACATTAACTCAGCCAGATCTCTAAAAATTGCTAACTTCTCATCGATTGTGCTATTTTTTACAGTTATTATTTAACTAAAAAAATATATCTAAGAAACTAGAAACCAAAATGAATTCGAACTTTGTACAGATGGTTGCTAGTTCTCATTTGAAAACATTAACTCAGCCAGATCTCTAAAAATTGCTAACTTCTAATCGATTGTGCTATTTTTTACAGTTATTATTTCATTAAAAAAATATATCTAAGAAACTAGAAACCAAAATGAATTCGAACTTTGTACAGATGGTTGCTCGTTATCATTTGAAAACATTAACTCAGCCAGATCTCTAAAAATTGCTAACTTCTCATCGATTGTGCAATTTTTTACAGTTATTATTTCACTAAAAAAATATATCTAAGAAACTAGAAACCAAAATGAATTCGAACTTTGTACAGATGGTTGCTAGTTCTCATTTGAAAACATTAACTCAGCCAGATCTCTAAAAATTGCTAACTTCTCATCGATTGTGCTATTTTTTACAGTTATTATTTCACTAAAAAAATATATCTAAGAAACTAGAAACCAAAATGAATTCGAACTTTGTACAGATGGTTGCTAGTTCTCATTTGAAAACATTAACTCAGCCAGATCTCTAAAAATTGCTAACTTCTCATCGATTGTGCTATTTTTTACAGTTATTATTTCATTAAAAAAATATATCTAAGAAACTAGAAACCAAAATGAATTCGAACTTTGTACAGATGGTTGCTCGTTATCATTTGAAAACATTAACTCAGCCAGATCTCTAAAAATTGCTAACTTCTCATCGATTGTGCAATTTTTTACAGTTATTATTTCACTAAAAAAATATATCTAAGAAACTAGAAACCAAAATGAATTCGAACTTTGTACAGATGGTTGCTCGTTATCATTTGAAAACATTAACTCAGCCAGATCTCTAAAAATTGCTAACTTCTCATCGATTGTGCTATTTTTTACAGTTATTATTTCACTAAAAAAATATATGTAAGAAACTAGAAACCAAAATGAATTCGAACTTTGTACAGATGGTTGCTCGTTATCATTTGAAAACATTAACTCAGCCAGATCTCTAAAAATTGCTAACTTCTCATCGATTGTGCTATTTTTTACAGTTATTATTTCATTAAAAAAATATATCTAAGAAACTAGAAACCAAAATGAATTCGAACTTTGTACAGATGGTTGCTCGTTATCATTTGAAAACATTAACTCAGCCAGATCTCTAAAAATTGCTAACTTCTCATCGATTGTGCTATTTTTTACAGTTATTATTTCACTAAAATAATATATCTAAGAAACTAGAAACCAAAATGAATTCGAACTTTGTACAGATGGTTGCTCGTTATCATTTGAAAACATTAACTCAGCCAGATCTCTAAAAATTGCTAACTTCTCATCGATTGTGCTATTTTTTACAGTTATTATTTCACTAAAAAAATATATGTAAGAAACTAGAAACCAAAATGAATTCGAACTTTGTACAGATGGTTGCTCGTTATCATTTGAAAACATTAACTCAGCCAGATCTCTAAAAATTGCTAACTTCTCATCGATTGTGCTATTTTTTACAGTTATTATTTCATTAAAAAAATATATCTAAGAAACTAGAAACCAAAATGAATTCGAACTTTGTACAGATGGTTGCTCGTTATCATTTGAAAACATTAACTCAGCCAGATCTCTAAAAATTGCTAACTTCTCATCGATTGTGCTATTTTTTACAGTTATTATTTCACTAAAATAATATATCTAAGAAACTAGAAACCAAAATGAATTCGAACTTTGTACAGATGGTTGCTCGTTATCATTTGAAAACATTAACTCAGCCAGATCTCTAAAAATTGCTAACTTCTCATCGATTGTGCAATTTTTTACAGTTATTATTTCACTAAAAAAATATATCTAAGAAACTAGAAACCAAAATGAATTCGAACTTTGTACAGGTGGTTGCTCGTTATCATTTGAAAACATTAACTCAGCCAGATCTCTAAAAATTGCTAACTTCTCATCGATTGTGCTATTTTTTACAGTTATTATTTAACTAAAAAAATATATCTAAGAAACTAGAAACCAAAATGAATTCGAACTTTGTACAGATGGTTGCTAGTTCTCATTTGAAAACATTAACTCAGCCAGATCTCTAAAAATTGCTAACTTCTAATCGATTGTGCTATTTTTTACAGTTATTATTTCATTAAAAAAATATATCTAAGAAACTAGAAACCAAAATGAATTCGAACTTTGTACAGATGGTTGCTCGTTATCATTTGAAAACATTAACTCAGCCAGATCTCTAAAAATTGCTAACTTCTCATCGATTGTGCAATTTTTTACAGTTATTATTTCACTAAAAAAATATATCTAAGAAACTAGAAACCAAAATGAATTCGAACTTTGTACAGATGGTTGCTAGTTCTCATTTGAAAACATTAACTCAGCCAGATCTCTAAAAATTGCTAACTTCTCATCGATTGTGCTATTTTTTACAGTTATTATTTCACTAAAAAAATATATCTAAGAAACTAGAAACCAAAATGAATTCGAACTTTGTACAGATGGTTGCTAGTTCTCATTTGAAAACATTAACTCAGCCAGATCTCTAAAAATTGCTAACTTCTCATCGATTGTGCTATTTTTTACAGTTATTATTTCACTAAAAAAATATATCTAAGAAACTAGAAACCAAAATGAATTCGAACTTTGTACAGGTGGTTGCTCGTTATCATTTGAAAACATTAACTGAGCCAGATCTCTAAAAATTGCTAACTTCTCATCGATTGTGCTATTTTTTACAGTTATTATTTAACTAAAAAAATATATCTAAGAAACTAGAAACCAAAATGAATTCGAACTTTGTACAGATGGTTGCTAGTTCTCATTTGAAAACATTAACTCAGCCAGATCTCTAAAAATTGCTAACTTCTAATCGATTGTGCTATTTTTTACAGTTATTATTTCATTAAAAAAATATATCTAAGAAACTAGAAACCAAAATGAATTCGAACTTTGTACAGATGGTTGCTCGTTATCATTTGAAAACATTAACTCAGCCAGATCTCTAAAAATTGCTAACTTCTCATCGATTGTGCAATTTTTTACAGTTATTATTTCACTAAAAAAATATATCTAAGAAACTAGAAACCAAAATGAATTCGAACTTTGTACAGATGGTTGCTAGTTCTCATTTGAAAACATTAACTCAGCCAGATCTCTAAAAATTGCTAACTTCTCATCGATTGTGCTATTTTTTACAGTTATTATTTCACTAAAAAAATATATCTAAGAAACTAGAAACCAAAATGAATTCGAACTTTGTACAGGTGGTTGCTCGTTATCATTTGAAAACATTAACTCAGCCAGATCTCTA